>NC_045159.1:7934934-7944934 GCF_900700415.2 Clupea harengus | reverse complement strand
TTAAAAAGATTGGTGCTTCAATTAAAGTGACTTCAGTGGAAAGCATGAGAAATTGACCTTTAAAAGGAGATCCTCACACGTCCCAGCCCTATGTTCTGAGAACCACCACCACCACCACATACCCTCTCGTGGTGTCTGGGCCACACACACACACACACACACACCCTCCTGTCCCTCCCGTCTCGCTCCTCCTCACCTGCTCCAGGATGGTCTTCCTCTTCTTGTTGTCAGTGACGGCGGACAGTTGCATGTCCCCCATCTTCTTCATCTTCTCGTCCATGTCGATCTTCTGCTCCAGCTTCTTGATCTCGCCGCGCAGGAGCCGCACGGTGTCCTCGCGGTGGTGCTGCCGGGCCACGGCACCCGCGCACGCCGAGTGGATCGCCGTGATCCAGTTCTCCAGCTCTGTCTGACCAGACGTCTGAGAACACAGACACACACACACACACACACACACACACACACAAACAGACAGGTACACACAGACGATTAAAATCTATCAGATACAGGAAAAGATGACACATTTAGGCTAATAACTCACTGTATAGGCTACACATATATATATATATATATATATATACACTATCACAAGAATAATGTTAAATATTGAGTACGTAACATTTCACAAGCATAGTAGGGCTCCCATAAGGTGGAGTTGGGTTGTAGGGGAGTCACCATATGGGGGAAAGGATTTTAAAACAATCAGTGATTGTTTCTGAACCAAATGAGGGTAGTCAAGCAATGATGAGCACAATGCTTTTCATTTGCCTCAGCTTGTTTCCAATGGATTCCCCTTTCATTAGAAAACTCCACAACCATAATTTACATTCATACAATGTATGCAGGGGGGGGCATCATTTCACTGATTTCATTTGAATGCCCAATGAGGTTGAAAGAGTGACAGATCACGCATGAAAACATTATGATGTGCCCTTTAAAGGTGACAACAGAACAATAGGCTATAATATCTATTATAAAGGTTACGTACAATGAGTCTATGTACAAAGAGTCTATCCATCTGGTCTAGAGTCATGGTGCTTAATGTGCCGATGCATATGAAATGCAGATTTTTATATAATGTTGTCCACAATGAGTGAGGGAACGTGCTATTGAATGTTCTCTTAACATGATCACACTGCTGCACTGAATGTGATTATACCACATAAATCACTCCTGACTGTGAAGTTATATTACAGGCACAAAAGAGGTGCATTATGTAAAAGCAATAAGTGAGGTATTGCGTCCACCTGTCTCGAAGAGGCATCGCAACTAAGTTAACCACATGCTTTTTGTTCCTGGAGCAAGTGTATGTGTATAATGGATCTGTGATTTGCATGGAGTCTATGGTAGGGGCGCCAGTCTAATTTGGTTTGGTGCAGAGTGCTGTATAAACTGGGATATTATGTGGTCTATTTAGTGAATCAGACCCACACACCTGAAAGAGGAAGGCGTCTCCCAAGGCGTTGCTAAGGCAGAACACAAAGTCCTTCTTCGGATGTTCCGGAACAGCCTGCACAATGCTGTTCTCCACCCATACCGCATGCTTCGGAATGCTGTTGTGGTCGATACCTGACCGCCCGTCTGTCTCGTAGAAGAAGAGTGTGCACCCTAGAAAAGGAAATGGTGGTATTGGGCATTAATAGCTGAGACCACAAGGTTTGCATGTTAGAAATGTCTCCATCTAGGCCACCTAGCTTCCACAGAAAATAGCCAACAGGGACGTGACAGGTTTCATTTTGCAGTGGCATGCAAATGGCGTTTGGGTTTGAATATCATATCACGCCTCCTTTTATTTACCAAGCGGGAGGTAAGAAAAGCCCCTGACAGGCCCCGTTTCGGGAGAGAGATGAAATATAGAGGCGAAAATTTCAAAAGCGTGTCAATTCATCTCAGCCCTCCGCCAGCCCCCCTGCATGAGACGAGACGCCGCCTGCTCAAGGAGAAAGGGAGAGCGGTGACAATGATTTGATTTGAAGCAGATGGGTCAAGTCAGATTAGCTGAAATAGACAGCACAAGGTCTGCAGATATGCATAGAGAATAATTTGATTATAGGTTTGGCATGAAGGCAAAAGCAAGAATGCCGTAGATATTTTTTTTCCCTCCCACAGTGGTAGTCGTGGTTTGTTGCAGTTTAAGTAGCAGAGATGCGATTTAACTGGGCCTGGCGATAAAAATTAGATTTCAATTGAACAGGGTTGAGGAAGTGCATGAACCACTAAAGTTGATGTGATTAGAGTGATTAGGGGGAAAGGAAGTGAACGCAGGTGTGTGAGGCTTATATCTGACGGTACAGTATGAACATTTAGATTTTGACCAAAACTTGACCCTGAGGTCCCGCAAGAGAACTCTGATTTGTTCTGTGGCGGCGTCATCTTTTTCTGGCTGTTTAAAACAGAACTGATGTACATACTGTGGAATCACAACGGGGTAGTTGTACAAAGACAAAATCTAGTAGAACGCACGCACGCACACACACACACACACACACACACACACACACACACACACACACACACACACACACACACACACACACACACACACACACACACACCTTTCAGAGAGACCCAGTAGCGCTTCCACTTGCGTCGCGCCGCCGTCTCCACCTTTTTGTTCTTCTTGTGCACCAGGAAGTTCTTGACGGCGAGCGCGCCGGCCTTCCTGACGGTGCCCTGGGCGGCGCTGAGCAGCGCCGCGTCCGATTGGTAGATGGAGCTGAGCGTGCCGCTGCTCCTCTCGTCGCTCCCTGCCGAGCCGCCCTCCTCCAGGGCATCGCGTGTCTGCCGCGAGCTCATGTCCAGCTCCTGCCGGAAGTTCTCGTAGACGCCCAGGAGGGTGTCAGCGCCGTGCGATCGCCCACTGCCCCCGCCTCCTCCTCCGCCGCTGCTGCTCCCGCTGTCGCTGCCGGCGAACATGGAGCTGCTGGCTGCGGAGTAGACAGAGAAGGAGGCCGACATGGTTTTGCAGCGGCGTGACAGCAGGCCCATCTCGGTCGCCACGCCGTCGATGCCGCTGTCGCCATACTCGCTTCCGTCCTGCGCGGCGATGTTCTGGAAGGAGAGGAGGAGATGCTTACAGAGCGGAGACTGCATTCATAAACCCTACCTTGTTGAATAGGTGTGTAAAATACTAATAACTTGTCCTGTTCATCCTGACTAGTATGTGACACAAGACACAAGTGGACACGTGTCAGCTTTCTATTCCTGACCTTTGCTCAAAATGACGACAAAGCTGTGATGTTGTGGTATTTTGGTACTCCTTGTTTGTTTGTTTATCGTCTCCATTAGAAATGAGTACCTCACTAGAGGATTCTCTTATGGTACTTTCACTGGTGTTCCTGATTCTGGAGCAGATGGATAGACATAGGTGGATGCAGTAGCCTATGACTGACTACTCAAACCCATCCAATTAGGAGGAAGGGAATGCAACAAATAGCATAAAGATATAGAAAAGCAAAGAAGCAAAACAGACAATCCTTTTTTCAAACTTATTCTGTTGTAGGTCGTAGGTGCTGGCACACAGACTTTATCGCATGATATCTCAACTTGAGCTTCCCACTTGCTTGTGAAATGAGTGATTTAGGGGTGGGTTTTGGGGCAATACTGCAGGGCTATCGGCTCGGTAGTAGAAGCGCAAATGTTTTTTGTTCTCGCAACTTGAGGCCTCTGGCCATTAAACCCGGTTGGCCCTAAGATAGCCCTAGCTCGCAATGGCCTGATAGTGGAATCGCAGCTAATGTTGGTGACACACACACAAACAAACACCTACGTACACACCATCTTCTCCCTTAAGAAACTAGTCCTCACGCAATGCAAAACTTAACAATATTAAAGTAGAGCAAACCTATCCAGAAAACTTTCTAAAACAGATAATTTTTTTGTCGGTCTCGGCCTCAGTTTAACCTGGCCCTGCTCGAAAGCCGCAGGAAGTTGTGTGAGACAATGAGCTGAACTCTCCGTGGCGCATCTCATGCCACATTTGGGATCGCACTAGGAGACTCCACTCATTTCCACTACAAAGGCAGTCACTGCAACAACGGGGGGGGGGGGGGGGGGGGGGGAGCACTGATTTCTTTTGCAGACATTAAAACCCACGGGGGAACAGTGTGACGGGGATGTGGGAGAACACACTGCTGTGGTCAAAGTGAGGGAGAGGAGATTCTCTCTCATCTCCTGTTTGTTGTGGCGGCAATCTGAATGGGTGTCTTTATTTGCCTGGATCGGACTGAAAGGAAAGGTAGGCATCTGTCTAGACATCACGAGACAGGTAGTGATTGGATGCGACGCTCTCCTCTCACATACAGGTCTATTGTGTGAATTTGCTTTGTCGACCAGACTTTCTACATTCTTAGCAAGGAACTAGAAACCTGTTTTTGCTTTATTTTGATGTCCAAAAACACATCTCACCCAATTGTTTAACTGTTTTCAAATGCCTCTCTAAGTCATACTGCTGCATTAAGAAGAAAATACAACTGTAATACCCAATATCCCGTATGTCCCCTTATTAAAAGGGTTATTAAACTGAAAGACAACTTGGCTGTGAAAATCATTTTGGATATTGAAGAGACTAAACTCAGAACAAATACATCATTCAGGCTATAAATTATGTTTTAGGTTACCGTATGCATAGGCTATGAACAAATAACGATATGGATGGACTTATTTGGCAGCTGATGTTGTCAACGACTACAATTTCTCGAATTAAGATGTGAGCATGGTCATTTAAATCTAACATTAGCTGCTTCTGTTAGAGTAGCATCTTTAGTTGGATCTAAAATTGAAATTTGCGCTGGTATCGCTATGAACAACCTACACTGTGCAAGAATGGCTCGGAAAAGAAAAGGTGGCAAAATGGTAAGTTACTACTTTGCACATCTAGCACAGTTGTGTTGGTGGCGGTGGGCTAATACCTGGTTTCATGCACGTAGCCAGCTGTGAGGTTACCGAGGTCCGGACTTGTCAGCATGACAACTCGAGAAACACCGAAGCATTGGGAACATACTTCTGTTAAATAATGCCGGTTGAAACGAGGGCATGGACATCCAGCGTCTTAGGTTAGTACCACTAGGAAAAGCCTAAATTCACTTGGCTAAATGACAAATGCTGATGCTGTCCCATCAGTGTCACATAAAGGAGCTTGCTCTGGTCTGTTCTGTCACGCATGTTCTTTCCTATTCCATTGGAATGGATCTGATGCAGGCAGGCCTTCGCTAAAATGTTGCACGTGCATAAAATTGATGATTGGCGGTAAGATATTGATGGTGAGATTTAGTTATATAGGCCTGACTCAAGTAGGTGAAAGAAAACACGTGAGATGGTAGTCACCTCATATCAAAATAACAAAGTCAGAGGGAGAACATTAATAATGTCATATTGTTATTTCTAATGTGTGTTTATCAAAAGCACTGCAATGTTTTGTTGCACACTTAACAAAAATCTAGTGTGAAAAGTTATATTTTCTAATGGAGTTAGCAATGTTATTTCAGTCTTAAGGGGGGGCGTCATGAAGTCTGTTTCTTCTACCCACAGAGCCACTACAACATTGAACATCCAAAAACACGCGAATGCACTCCAGATCTCATCAGCTATGCAGAATGGGCCAAAAACGTGAGTCAGAATTCTAGCTGACTAACATCCCTCTCATATTTGAGTAATGAGCAAAAAAGAGAAGGAGAACTGGAAAGCCTCCAAGCCCGAGGCTGAAGTTTCTGTACCTACTCATAGAGTTCTCATTATAGTTTGCAAACAACAGCTTATGTTGAGCTGCAGGGATAGTGTCACAGCAAGTATGGCCAAACATACATCAGACATATGTTAATGATGATAAAAACAGATTTTTTAAAAGAGATTTTTTGGTTGTCACATAAAACAGAATAAACACCAGCCATGGCAGGTGACACCACCACCACAAAGAACTGACAGTAAACTGACAGTATGCTACAGTCTCACAATCTTGACCTTGATATTGACCCATCCCCACCTGTTATATCCCTCTCTACCTTTAAGAAGCTCTTGAAGACCCAACTCTTCAGAGAGCACCTCCCTTCCTAACTTGCACTTCTATTAGTACTTAATTTGCACTTACAGCAGTCGCATTCCTGCATTTTTTTTCTATTTATTTATTATGTAAAATAGTATATATTGTTACACTAGGTTTCTAT
Source organism: Clupea harengus (assembly GCF_900700415.2). Taxonomy (NCBI): domain Eukaryota; kingdom Metazoa; phylum Chordata; class Actinopteri; order Clupeiformes; family Clupeidae; genus Clupea; species Clupea harengus. Next base: position 7,938,773 of record NC_045159.1, on the reverse strand, counting down.
TTCTCGTAGCTTGACTGTTCTCTCCCTTTTACGTCGCTTTGGACAAAAGCGTCTGCTAAATGTGTAAATGTGTGTTATAGCAGGATAGAGAACCATTGAAGTACATATAGTGAGATTGCTGAAGACTTACATGAGTGGTCTGTGCTCTTCTGCCCTGCATTCTGGAGATTGGTGCCTGGTGGCTGGGCAGGCCTTCAGATAGACAGTGTGAGCGTCGACAGGGAAGGGTGTACGCGCCGTATCCATTCCCATCATCCTCTGTAGGGGACAGCATCTGGTCTGGTGTCTCCATCCCTGGGGTTCGGTCTCCTTCCCGGCTGTATTTGTAGCGGTTGCGCTGCCCCCGCAAGACGGGAGTTTTCTGCGTGCACAGTTCGTCCATAGAGTTGGCCCTCGCCCCTGCGTCTCGCCCCTGTTTCTCCCCTGCCCCACAGTTGGGGTAGTCCGTGTCCTCGTCGTCGATGCCATCGATGATCTCCTCCGTGCTCGTCAAGAGCTCCTGGCTCAGGTCTGACATGGAGAACTCCAGGCTGTCCTCGCGCCACATGTCGGCCGATTTGCTCCTCTTCTTCTTGAAGCTCCCGCCTTCCCGGGGGCCGTCGTTCATCCGTTGCAGGTACGTGACCTCCTCCTCCTGCACCACTGTGTCCACCTCCACGCTGTCCTCGGAGGCAGGGGTCATGGGAGTGTCCCCCTGGTGGTCGTGGAAGGACATGGGCCTCAGGTTCAGGGCCATGTGGTCCCCCCACATGGGCTCACCCAGGGCGTCTGTCTCGTTAAAGGGCTCCAGGCCGTTCTCGGCCAGAGACTGCGGGATGCTGGGCGTGCTGCTGGAGCGCGTGCTGGCCTCCGAGTTGCGGTGCTCGGCCTTGGTTGAGGACGAAGCCGGACGTGAGTTGCGCGACTGCTTGTTGGAGAGGCGGAGCGAGCGAGACATGTGCTTCCGGGAGAGGTGGCCTTGCTCCGTCCCATAGTAGGCATGGTCTCCATTTTGGCTCTCTATGTTTCCCATGTTTCAGTGTCTTAGGGGGGAGAAAAAACACAAACAAAAAATACCGCAGCAGCAGCTGAATAACAAAGCAACAAACAACAGTCTAGCAAATACTGTCAACAGTCCTAATCTGTGGTTTTGAACCTCCATTAAACCTGAAGTCATAAGACCAACAAACTGAGAGAGCTTTTTGCCTCAGAACAACAAGCCCCAATTCACATAGTGCTGCTGTCACATCTTTAAAGTGACACAGCGCCACGGTTCAAGTCGCACTGGAGGGAGCGAAGATAGCTGCTTTTTCTAAAAGGCTCTGAGCACTCTCTCGCTGTGCCATGTGAGAAGCTCTTAGCACCTCTCTGGGAGAAAATATCTCCTGCCGATGTGGCGGCAGAGGAAGTGAGGTCACACCATCTCAGCACATCTCCAGCAAAAAAAGCTTTGGATCGTGTGAAGAGACGTGTGAGTCCCAGAAATATCTTCAACAACAGAGAGACGGGGAGAGGTGTGAAATGCATACACATAATGAGAGAGAGAGCAGCCGGCACCGTCATGCAATTCGAAGTTAAGGTACATAAGTAGGAGCTCTTTCATGAAACATTTATAGAAGGGAGTAGTGGTTGATTGCAGTGTCACATAGTGTTGGCATGAGTGGTAGTTGTTACTGATTGAGCTGTAAATTCAACAAGAGGCTGAAGTCATCAGTGTTTAGTTTGATGTAGTATGTTAACATGAAGTGTGTGTGTGTTTGTGTGTGTGTGTTTAATTCAGTTACCAGTCTGAGGATAGTGGAGTCATCGGTATCTCCAAACAGGCTTGAGCCTCATGGCTAATCTCAGTGGTAAGCTATTGTGGGGAGTACTCTGTCAGATGAGAGAGAGAGAGAGAGAGATCATTATTTCAATTTCACAGTTGAATATACAGTACATCAAAAGTATCTTTTTTTCACATGAACATACACATCATTAAAACACACAGAGATAATCCCCCCACATACACAGTCAGAAATCCAAACACAATTTTAACCTTAAAGTGAACTACAATCAGATATCACTTTGTGATAAGCATTAAAGCTCTAACCTTCTCACGAAAGCAAAGGTTCAGATAAGCACAACTCTGAATCACGGCTCTGAATCACGGCTGCTAACTAGTGATATTGAAGCTGAGGCTCAATTATATTTCTATCAGTGCCAACATGACCTAATTTCCTTTAATCCAAGCCTGCACGGTGTGAAGAGAGGCTCATTTCCATACAGCGACGCGTTATGTGTGAATGTGAGAGGAAGGATCACAGAAGGGACACACGGAGCACATCACGAGGATTAGCCTGAAGGATGACAGAACCACTGTACCACTGACCCAGTGCAAAAGAGAGAGGGAGAGAGAGAGTAGGAGAGATAGAGGGAGAGAGAGAGTGTAGGAGAGATAGAGGGTGAATTATGTGAGGGAGAACAAAAAAAAGGGGGGGAGGGGGGACTCCTGTTGAAAATGATTTGCTTTTGGATTCAGCAGGTGCTCCCATATGTGGAGTGTGTGATAATGATTGGGAGGGTTTTCCATTATGTTGAATCATCTGTGTGCTTCATTGGCGAGATGCAGATCTGCACAGATCACTGCAAAGCTGAGTGGAGAAGCCTGTCTTTCACAGGTATTTAAACAACCTGAATAAGCTGCCTGAGCCCTGGAATTTCCTTGTGTGTGTGTGGTTGTGTGTGGTCCCACTATTTAAACACACACACACACACACGCAAAAATGGGTCTACAGAGTGAGAGAGGCTGAGAGAGTTCAGCTGATGTGGTCTACTCTCTATATGGTGAGCCTCGAGGCAACTGCTGTGTTGGTGAGAGTGTGCATGCGGTGTTGCAAACTGCAGTGCAGTAAAGTAGAATAAAGCAGCACCACTATGAGGAGTTATATAAACTGAATCTGACCCCATTCTTTTCTCTGCTCTCATATTCAGCATATTCACCCCCGCCCCCCCCCCCCCCCCCCCAACCCCACCCTATACACCACCCCACCCTGTGTTCCTGTCCCTTCACATCATATCCTTCCCTCCACTTCTCCTTATCCAGCCCATATGGTGTGCACACCATCCCTATTCCATTTGCCACTCACTGAAAACTATCAGTTTTCAACTCCAAATCAGTTTTCAGAGGTACTGTCATACTTCAGTCACGTGCGAAGTCTAGGGGGGACTTTTGCCTTGATTGACACCAGGTCCTCCTTTAAAGGGTTAAATTAATGAGGGGACGGCAGGGTTTCAAACAGAGTGATGATTCACCAAAGAGAGCTCTTACATTCCACACTCACGTCCAAATGAACTCAACCACATCCTCCTTTCCCCTAGCATGCTAATCCCCCCATTTGTTCACACTATAGTGTCCGTGGCTTAGGGTGCATCCGCAACATACACAGTGGTCTAGTGAATGACCAGCACCAACAACACTCTACCAACCAACCACACTGACTGAAAGGACTCTCCACTCTACCAACCAACCACACTGACTGAAAGGACTCTCCACTCTACCAACCAACCACACTGACTGAAAGGACTCTCCACTCTACCAACCAACCACACTGACTGAAAGGACTCTCCACTCTACCAACCAACCACACTGACTGAAAGGACTCTCCATCTACTCCGTAGCATTAGTGAAACACACTCATGGTCTCCCTGATACTTTTGCCCAGCTGCATAGAGTGTATGTACATCAAAGAACACTGCCTATGCCTCGTGAATTCCTCGATTAAGCATTTTAGTTTGTAAGGTTGTACTGATAGAATTAATTAAAAATCTCTCCTCTCTCTCTCTCTCTCTTTCTCTCTATCTATCTCTCATTTTCAGTTAGG
>NC_045159.1:7892434-7929934 GCF_900700415.2 Clupea harengus | reverse complement strand
CTTTAATTTTAGCAGCTGCTTTTTTTTTTTTTTTAAAGGCGAATCTTAAGGATAACTAGGTTTTGTTGATTAGAGTTATGAAAGGTTTTTAAAGCTTTGCTTTTCTTTTGATTTTGAAGCTTAAGCACCATGTCTCCACATTGTAAACAATCTCAGTAGCAGGCAATGAATGGGAGTGCAAGGGAGCTTAACGGAGCTGTTTTTGAAACAACAGTTTTCCCACATGTGAACAGACACTCTTGTGAATGGAAACCACTGCAGGCGAGAACCACATGAATCCCAGCAACACAGAGAACAGAACAGAGTTACCTGAACAAGCCTCAAACGTACTGAGTGATCTCGGGAACACGGGCGAACAGCACAGAGTTACCTGAACAAGCCTCAAACGTACTGAGTGATCTCGGGAACACGGGGCGAACAGCACGTCTTACATGTGTCAGGGCTTCACCCACTTCTCTTCTCTGCAGGCTCCAGGACTTAAAGCTCTCCCCCGTTTTAAAGTTAAGACTCATCAACTTGGGTGTCTCCAAAGCTGGGATTACCATATTTTTTTTTTACACTCACCCTCTAGCCCCTGACTCATCTTTTGAAAACCTGCCTAACTGGTCCTCGCTCCCCAGCCCCTTGTCAACAGCAGCTCTGCAGAGAGAGGAGGTAGATCGTCTCTGGCTGAACACGTCCAACGTCCTGAGGGGCTTTCAGTGCCCTTCCCTCAGCACTTGCCCTCTCCACTCCAGAAGCTGAGCTCATTATTCAAGGACCACATTTCTGTTTCTTTATGCCTTTCTCTATTTTCTTTCTCTCTTTCTATTTCTCTACTTTCTTTTTTTTTTCCTCTGATGGCTTCTGTTTCTTTCTGAAGTTGTGTGTGCGCAGCTTTCTAGAAAGAGGATGAAATATTCATGGCGGCCATGTTCTTGTTGATTTCTAAAAGCAGATTTCTCAAGCGAGGAGCATGCAGTACGTGGCGTTCCAAGGCATGTACCATTCCACCGTCATCCAGCTCAGTGAAGCAGGTTTGCTGAGTCGTTGCTGGACTGGTAGCGCGGAAAGCCCTTGGACAGCAACCTTTAGCGATTAGCATTGGAAAAAAAAAACAGAATATCATTGCCAGAAAGACAGATTATCATGGCCAGAATACTGAATTTATATGGAGCCAGACTGCAGTGTTTCTATGGGCACAGACAAGGGAACCATCCCAAGGTTCAGCTGAATGTTCCCTTATCCTAATAAACATTCAGTGGTTACCTGGTTACTCTCTGTCAAGTGGATAAAATGGTATTGGAATGGCAGTTGTTGGCTCTATTCATCTGGCTCCCCTTTGTTTTTTTTAGGGGGGGGGGGGGGTCGAGACAGAGGGAGTGGAGGCTGAGTTGTGGAGCGCTCAGGTTCATCACTCAGCCCCAAATCAAATGGCTGAAGAGGGGCTCTGAGAGGGTAGGCAAATTGGGTGAGTGATATGGTGCTGTGGACAGACGGGTGAGTGGAGAGATGGATGGACGGATGGACGGATAGATGGATGAGTGGAGAGATGGATGGGTGGATTCATGGATAGATGGGTCTTTGTTTGGATGTTGCATTGGGTTTACTCAGCAAGCAAATGGGTGGGGGTGTAAGGTGAAATGTTACTTCGTGGAGAACCATCCCCCTTCATTTCTGTCTCTCTTTCTCTCTCTCTCTCTCTCTTACCCTCTATCAAACACACTTAGTTCCTAGAAGTGCATAGAGCATTCACATGCAATAGGCCTCTGAACTCAATGTGCACATGCCAAAAACAGCATGAGAGTGTAAGAGACCATATGTGTGGGAGATACAGAACAGGGGATGAGAGAGAACAAGACAGAGAGAGAGACAGAAACATGCCTCCTTGGCACCACTTAAGAAGTAAGAAGTAATCTCTCTCATGTCCCAGAGAACAAGAAACACTCATTCCACCCTTCTGGTATCCGGCTAAAACTTCTTTTCACTGGGGTTGGGTCATTCACACAAACACGCTCACACACAAACAAGTAAATGGTGGCGTGTGAAAGGTGTGGTGTGACACTTCCCCATCTTCCACAGAAGTAGGTAGGAAGTAAACGTTAGGGTTTGGCTTTATGCCGGAGGGACGCGCGACACGCTCAGGCAGGACTGGTATCGGGTGGGGTGGAGGAAGAGGAGGAGGAGGAGGAGGACGCTTCCAGTGATCAGGCGTAACCACATCACACTCAGCCCTCGCCCACCTGCTGCTACCACACAGACACCTCCGAGCGGAGAGGAGACGGGCCCCAACACGCCCGCAGAGAGCAGGGATGAGGAGAGAGAGAGAGAGAGAGAGAGAGAGAGGGAGAGAGGGAGAGAGAGAGAGCAGGGATGAGGAGAGAGGGAGAGAGAGAGAGAGAGAGAGAGAGAGAGGGAGAGAGAGAGAGCAGGGATGAGGAGAGAGGGAGAGAGAGAGGGAGAGGGAAAGAGAGAGAGAGAGGACGAGCAAGAGAGAGGCAGACAGAGGCACACAGACACACAGACACACACACAGACGAGTGAGGGAAACAAAGATATATAGCCGAACAGCAGCTGAACTCCACTCAGCCTGCTCCCCTATAAATGACAGATACAGGCAGAGATGAGGAAGAGAGAAACGGAGGGAGGTAGGGACACACCAGTAGAGAACAAGAGAGAGGGAGAGGTCAGTTCTTTTCGTCTCGACTGGCTGAAGGAGGGGCAAGGGGGTTACCTTGAGTCCCTGCACCTGGGTCAACAGCCCCAGCTCATAAACAAAGGGCTCCTTGAAGGAGAGAAAAGAAAAGGAAAGAAAAGGAGTGTGGAGGGCATGTGCCTTTGTTTCTGGAATGTCACAGACAAACAGAGGGAGGGTGGTAGGTTACATCTCTGGGTTGTAAAGGTGGACTGCGGACGAAAGACACACACCAAGTGATTCAGCATTAAGCTATGTAACGTGTGGGATGTAGACCAAATGTCAAAGGCAGAGTTCAAATTCCTCAATAATTCAGTCCAGTTCTTCAAGACATCATAACCTCACTATGGGAAGGTGCCAGATCCAGACCGGATCATAATTCCAAGGTTATTCCCAACACATTCATGGAATCTTGTGTTTTCTAACGTCTTGCTGTCCCAATAAAATCCAATCTTATAATCTTATTAATCCTTGTGTATTGAACTATGAAGTAAGATTTTTGTTTTCTTTTTAAATAGCAAACGCCACTATTCACAAATGTTTTGCTGTCGCAATAAAATCCAATCTTATTATCTTATTAATCCTTGTGTATTGAACTATGAAGTAAGATTTTTCTTTTCTTTTTAAATAGCAAATGAGAGGCTAATGTTTTTGTTCTCCTCTGTAAAGGAGGTGACTCTCACTGTCTGTAGGTGTGCAGAGGACACCGGCCTTTGGTGTTTGAGGGTGTGAAGACAGCCCACGGCTAAATCATATAAGATCAATACGGCATTACCACAATGCAAACACACCATTTAGGCTCTGTCTGAGGTGTAAAATCACCCTCTTCTTCTGTTCTTCTGTCTAGCACATAGTCAGGCAGCTACAGAGCACAGGATTCAAGTTGTAACTACATGGAAATATTAAGATGATATTCACAGGAGATTTTTTTTCAGCAATGATGAGCGCACAGGTATTTTCAAAGAAGTGTGGGATGGAAGAAGCCTCCTGTCATTTATTAGTATCTCTATTACACACACACACACACACACACACACACACACACACACACACACACACACACACACACACACACACACACACACACTTCAGCACTCTTCCCCCTCAGTACCTACTCTCCTCCACAACAAGCTGTCATGTCCCACAGCAGGTGTACAGGACGTCAACACTACACTGAATGTCTCTCTCTCTCTCTCTCTTTCTCTCCCGCTCTCTCTCTCTCTCTCTCTCTCTCCCTCCCTCTCTCTCTCTTTCTCTCTTTCTCTCCCTCTCCCTCTCCCTCTCTCTCTCTCTCTCTCTCTCATATCTTACGTAAAGCATTCTCACAATACCGAAGAGTACAACTAAACAAACGTGTCAGTCAAAGAAAGGACATTGCTGGGAACCATTGATTTTCTCCTCCATGTTTCATGTTCCATGTGTCTGACATGGACAGTATCCAAGGTCCTTTTTGTACATTTTGTTTTCATGTCGAGAGATAATGGTGTGGGTTCCACTGGATATGTATTTAGTGGGATGATTGATATAACCACCAGGTTCCAAATGGATTACACACAGAGGTATTGACCAGGCCTTTAATGCACCTCGCCTCCCCCACCCCACCTTCTTTGAGTTGTGTTAGACAGAGCTGCGCAGAGATCCGACAACAAAAGAGGAGAGCTCAGTGAATACAGGGGGGTTTCTGCTTCCATCAACACAGTCTTTACCCATAGCCCAGGGCAACACACACACACACACACACACACACACACACACACACACACACACACTATGCCAAAGTAGCACACGCCACACAAAGCCAAAAGAAACAAGCACAAAGCCAAGCACACACATCCATCACGCGTGCCCACTAAGTGGGCCCATGTCGTGTGACACACACTGGCTGTCTGCAATAGACAGCAGATTTTTTGAAAAGGAAAAAGGAAAACCCACAGCTGACAGAGCCCCTCCTTTCACTTCACAATCACATCACTTCCAGGTCAAGGGGCAGGAGTATCAGAGCAGGCCAATGACTCAAGGAGCTGTTTTTATGCAATGGCCGCATGGAATGGCTGAGGAGCTCGGGACGACACCGGGTGTGGGACAAGTGGCCTCGTTTCCGAGGATGAACGTGGTCGCACACACGCACACGCACACACACACACACACTGGGGCAGCCGAGCGGAAAGTCACTGCAACAAAGAAGCACAAGACCTCTTTTTCTTTCTTTCTTCCTTCTCTGCCCCTCAGCCTCGGTGCAAGTAAGTAAGTCTAAGTAAATATGTCAAGCCACTAGTGCACTTGCCTGCAGCTCTGTCTTACCGTATGGACGGAGACGGGAGGACTGTTTGTGTGACCGTGTGTATGATTGCATGGGTGTATGTGTGTGTTTGAGAGAGAAAGAGTGTATGTTTGTGTGTGTCAGTGTTTGATGGAGTACCCTGGGACCTTTGATACTCAATGGAAGCTGTGTTCTATGCCAGAAGCTCTCATCTATTCACCTAAACCACAGGTAACTCTGATAGGACTTATGCACTTCTGGAAAAAGCATAAACGTACACAACGCCCCCTCCATCTAGCCAGCTGGAAGCTTCCCCAACACCGATATGGCTGACTGAACAAAGCCTCAAAGTGTGTGTGAGTGTGTGTGTGTGTGTGTGTGTGTGTGTGTGTGTGTGTGTGTGTGTGTGTGTGTGTGTGTGTGTGTGTGTGTGTGTGTGTGTGTGTGTGTGTGTGTGTGTGTGTGTGTGTGTGTGTGTGTGTGTGTGGGTGTGTGTGTGTGTGTGTGTGTGTGTGTGTTGGTGTGTGCGTGTGTGTGTGTGTAAATTGAGGGGGCAGGTCTGCAGGACTATTGAAACGTCGATCTATCTAGCCTCATTACATCTCAAGAAGAGTCTTGAAGTCACGCATCATTAGTTTCTGTGTATGTGTGTGAATATGAGTGTTGTGACTTTATAATGAGTCGTCTGCCCAGGTGTTAATGCTCCGCACAGAATCATCCAGTTACCTTGAACAACCGGACGAGTGACATAACTGAGGACCAAGGACAATACTTGAACATACACACACAGAGACACACACACACCCACACACACACACACACACACACACAGACACATACACACACACACACAGACACATACACACACACACACACATACACATACACACACAGACTCACAGAGAGAGGGGGAGGGAGAGAGAGAGAGAAAGATTCGTCTATGGTGTGGATGTTTGAGCACAGCATGTTCCTATGCAAACCACTCAATTCACTTCCATACTAATTATACACAACACGAGTCAAGAGATACCAGCAAGTCCTCAACTTGGAGCAACCCAGCACGTTAGAGCAGCACCTAAACAACATTCTTCAGGCTGTAAGTCACAAACACACACACACACACACACTCTCTCACACACACACTCTCTTCTGTGTTCTCTCTTCTCCGTGGGAGGCTCTCTCCTGCATAAGTGCTCCATTAGTTGTACATCGCAGTAGAAGAATGAGAGAACAAATGTGCCCCCCCCCCAATCTGAGTTGTCAAACAATACCACCCCCCCCCTCAAACACAAACCCTTCCCTCTTTCCTTATACACACACACACACTTCATAGATCACCCCCCTACACACATATCACATAACTCCAGACAGACACGTAGACTCAAACATGCACTTCATAGCCACCCCCCTCCACACACACACATTCATATCATCACACACACATCACACAGACACACATCATCACACACACACACACACACATCACACATATGCAAATGAAAGGGTACAAGCACAATCATGGATAAACATTTAAACAGTACGTTTTCATGGTTAATTCCATTTTCTTTACACACTTCCACCCAAACACACATTTGTTTAAGGAGGTGGTTTTCTGGATTGGGAGAGCATGGAGGACTGGGGATGAAGAGGCATCGACCACATATTGGCTCCACACTCCCATCAGAATGAGAGACTCTGGCCATTTCATGACAGAACTCAGCAAGCACGATACGATTTATGGCGCCCTGATTACAGACTTTTACATGGGGTTATTATGGCCGCAAATACACTCAGAACTGCTACATGCTCCTCCTGCTTTTAATCAAGATGGGCTGAGGAGACATCTCGGAGATTCTGTAGTTAGCTAAACAACACAGTTCACAGCCCATCCAGGCTTTAAGATTACTTCATGCTTAGGTTAAATGCATATTTGTGTGTGTGGGTTTGTGTGTGTGTGTGTGTGTGTGTGTGTGTGTGTGTGTGTGTGTGTGTGTGTGTGTGTGTGTGTGTGTGTGTGTGTGTGTGTGTGTGTGTGTGTGTGTGTGTGTGTGTCCAGTAATTATAAATGTGCTGTGTGGTACTGGGATGTGAAAGGGAAGATTTCAGTGTTATTAGGAGGTATGACATAGTGTAGGAGCAATCTGTGTAAAATGGGTCACCCCACATGCACATATAGGAACACACACTCACTCACTCTAGCATACACATGCATGTACATACATGAACACACACACACACACACACACACACCCTTGGCCACCCTCAGGCTCTGACTTATTACTCTCCTCCTTAGTGTCTAGGATAGCATGCTACAACGATGCTGTGACCCATTTATTCAGTGTTCCCCCTCATCACACACACACACACACACACACACACACACACACACACACACACACACACACACACACACACACACACACACACACACACACACTTTGTCTACCCCAGTGGAGAAGGGGGCATTAGGGGGTTATGTTACCACGTGTGTGTATGTGTATGTGTATGTGTATGTGTATGTGTATGTGTATGTGTATGTGTATGTGTATGTGTATTTTGCATTTACTGTGTGTGAGTGTATGAGTATTGTGCATATTGTGTGTGTATGTCTGTGTGCATGCATGCTGTATGTGTTTTGTGTGTGCATATCCTTGTGTGTCTGCATGAGAGAGAGAGAGAGAGGGAGAGAGAGAGAGAGAGAGGGAGAGGGAGAGAGAGAGAGAGAGAGAGAGAGAGAGAACCCTGGGGTTAGAGAGAGCACTCTGCTACTCATCTCATCCACCGCAGGCAACAAAGCCACTCAGCCAGCAGAGCAAATCATTCACAAGACCTCATTTAAACCAAACACACACATACACACACACACACACACACACACACACACACACACACACACACACACACACACACATTCCCTTAAACACACAAGACCCCATCGAGCTCTATTAAGCAGACGCGGAACATTCAGATCTGTCACATATGAAACACACAGAGATAATAGCTGCTTATCAGAAGAAAATGTTTGATTTTAATTATAAAATCCGACTCCAATTACTCTATCCAATGAACCATTTCTTGGTCTTCTGTGATTATGGCCACTGTACTTATGAATGCCCTGGAGTGGAGTGAAATAGTGAAGTTTGAGCCCTGGCCGTGTCAATCTGATATCGGTGGGCAAATGCGCTTTAATTCCCTGTATCTTGCTTCAAGAGGGTGGAGATAGCGAGGCGCGTGCTTCGTTGCTACTTCCTTAGAGCCACAGAGTGCTGGAGTGGTGAGCATGACTTAAAACCCACAGTGCCAGATAATAAAGATTTCTCTGATAACACCGCTAAGTGGCACAGTTCCATTTTCCAGGAAAGAATGTGTTTCCTTTGTGTCACTTCCTGACTCCTTTGTAAGTGTCTGTGTGTGTGTGTGTGTGTGTGTGTGTGTATAGGTGAAAAATGTATACACCATAAACACACCCAACACCTTACCAAACACATAAACATAAACACAAACATACACAAACACACACATACACACAGGGAGCGAGAGAGACATATTGATCAGTGGTCTAATGCAAACTGTCTCCTTTGTCCAGGACCCATGTGTGGATGGTACCTGCTGGCTTTAGTGGGCTACACGATTGCTCCAATAGTCTCTACGCTGCAACTGTTTGTACCAGGCTTCATTGTGCTCTTTCACTTCCAGTTCTTTTGTCTGAGACAAAACTGCAGACACTCCCCTTCAAACAATTCAAAGACTCTCCCAACACCGTGCCACAATCTCAGCATGGTCACTCATTGACGGGAGTGCACTGTCAATGTGGGCAGGCTGTGCGTGTGTGTGTGTGTGTGTGTGTGTGTGTGTGTGTGTGTGTGTGTGTGTGTGTATAGGCTCAGGAATCTGGTCCCCACTGCTCTCTCAGGTCGTCTGGATGCTTACAGTGACCCCCAGAGCAGCTGGGACCCTGGGACCTGACCTTTGCCCTTGTGATGACCAAAAGAAAGAGTGCACTGAATTTCTGTCCCATCTGCATTTCTCTCATTCTCCCTTTCTCTCTCTCATTCCTGTCTCTTGTCACGTTGTCAACTTTTCTTGACAGTGTCTCTCACCCCCTCCTGTCTCTGTCTCCTTGTGTCCTGTCTCTCTCTCCTCGCGTCCTGTCTGCAGTTCAGTCCTCTCTGGCCTGCTGCTTCTCATTTCTCCCTGTCATTTGCCCCTTATAATAATCTCCCCTTGACAATGCCCATATTGAGTTTGTGTTAGCCATCACAGTGATCTACTGTCCTCTCAGCTTCGTCACATGGACCCAGACCACACACATGCTCACACTCGCACTCGCACATACCAACACGTTTAACTCCCGTGTCTGTTAAGTGACTTTGCAGTCAACATATCTCATATAGGATAAACTTCAAAAGACTCATGACAAATAACTCATAACAAAGCATAAGAGAAGAGCGTGGCCAGGCATGGATACTAGTGAGCTTACTAGCACAGTGGAGACTACTAGAGAGCTACCATGAGTTGTATTACATGTGGTGTGGGACAGATTTCTTTCAAAGAAAGTCCAAGATCCAAACAGTTTTCAAAAGCACAACAGCGCTGCCCTGAAGTAATAAAGACAGATGGGAGATCTCCCCTCTCACACACACACACACACACACACACACACACACACACACTAATTCTTCTGCCTGGAGAGCCTTTACAACCACAGCAGCATTTGTTTCAGACTTTCCAAACACACACACACTCAAACAGGCTATAAAGACACACTGCACACACACACACTGCACATAATGACACCAGCTCTGCAGAGTGTGCTTAAGAGCCCAAAAATGTAGCCATGAAATCTCACCTCTCTCTCTCTCTCACTCAGCCTCTCTTACTCCCACTGCTGCCGCTGTCTCTGTCGCCGTGTCTCTGTCTCTGTGTGAACTCCCGGTATCAGAGGCTGCTTCCCGCTCCCCTCAGGTTCATTTCCACCACAGCGTTTTTCCAAACTCCTCTCAGGCACGTCAGTATCTCCCAGCGTCTCTTTGAAGCTAGCGCCACTCAAACGCACGCACTCACCCTCTCCGTTCTGAGGCTAATGTGCGCGTCTCTGTGTGTGAGCATGTGTGTGTGTGTGTGTATGAGTCCTTCCACTCAGACCAGTTAGAGGGGTGTGAGAGCTCCCGCGTGTGTGAGTGTGTGTACATCTCCCTCCTCTTTCACCCTCCCTCTCCTCCCTCCCTCTCTCTCTCTCTCTCTCTCTCTCTCTCTCACTTGTCTGCTCTCACTCTACCCTCCCCCTTTCCTCCACTCCTCCCCCTCTCTGCCTCTCCAATTTCACCTCCCCCAGACTCCGATCGACTACCAGCATGGATGTTGGGGCTCTGCCTTGAAGTCACAAAATGCCCCCTGTATCTTTTTTAATTGCTGGCTCCTGGGTTCGCAAAGTTCATACACATGCAGGCAGACTCCGTCACACACCCACACACACACACACACACACACACACAGAAACACACACACACACACACACACACACACACACACACAGAAACACACAAAGAAGTAGCCTATATTATACAGTTTAATGACAGTCAAAAGAGTGTTTGAAAAAAACAACAACGTGTGAATCATTTAAGCAGCATTTCTGAGCAGCATTAATAAAGTATGAAAATCTGTCCAGCCAGAAGCCCCACCATCCCCCATCTTGTTTCCCCCCAGTGTCCTCACCACTCACATCCTTATTTGGATGCTCTCCTATCTGGAAGTGAGAGAGCGTGGGAACCAGATCTCTGAAATCAGAGATTAAAACCACAGCAGGCAAGAGAGAGAAAGACAGAGAGAGAGAGAGGGGTGGGATCACATGGCACTAAGATTCTTTTGTTTGTGAGAAGCATATACTGTAATTGCGGGTAAATGAGTAATGAGTAAATACCAGGAAAACACAGAGGTCTGGAAGGTGTGTGTGTGTGTGTATGTGTGTGTGCGTGCGTGTGTTTCTAAGGCGTGTCGCTGGCTTCGACTGGACCGGTTACAACACCTTAGTGCCAGAGCTCGCCTGTATAGCATGTCAACTGTCACCGCACACACAGGATGCCACACTTATCTGATGGAATCACAGTTATCTGAGATAAAGTCTAAGATGTGAAATGCAGATAACATGAATGAATAAGGAAGACAGAGAAAGGGACTGAGGAGAGGTATGAGTGAAACACAGAGACAGATGGAGAGAGAGAGAGAGAGAGAGAGAGAGAGAGAGAGGGAGGAGAGAGCTCTGGTTTCGATGTGCAATTCACAGTGACAGTCTCACTTTGCATGTACATTGAATCAGAGGCAGCTCCTCAGGCTCATATGATCCTCCAGATGTGTGTGTGTGTGTGTGTGTGTGTGTGTGTGTGTGTGTGTGTGTGTGTGTGTGCCTACGCAATGTGCACGCTTATTTATTTCATGTTTATTTGTGTTTGAATGTGTGCGTGGTGAGAGCGCACAACATATGTGGGTGTGTGTGGGAAATAAGGGTGGATCGCTGCGTCTAGACGCTGTGATTAAGACGGACAGAATCAGAGCGCTTAAGAAAGCTGCTGCTCTGGTGGCTGATTCAGCACTTAGCCTTTTATGTGAAAGGAGCGCTATCACACAGTCCCTCCTGTCTTCAGTTGTTTCTCTTCTCACTGCTAAAAGCACCGTGCACAATGTCACACGAGCTAGTGTGCTAGACATCCCTACTACAAAATGGATGTTAAAAGCTATATGACCATGAATACTGTACTAGTATGAGTATGAACTAGTAGCGTGTACACTGAGGGTCTTATTTTTAGTCTCATTTTAAGGCAGCACCATTATGAAAAACAGAATATTAACAGACTTATCAAGTTATTTAGCATACTGGTTCAGGTGCCTGGGTGGTAATATGGTGAGGGGGTGTGAGCTCAGGGAATTAGCTCATCTTGTCCATATTCCCCCCAAACTGGTCAAAGCTAAACATGTTCCAACAGCCTTGGACTAGCTAGCTGTCCTGCAGTGGCTTTAAACTCTTGAACACATTCCTGCTTTTTAGCAAGGAGAGAGAAGGTTTCTGCTGATGAACACACCTGACATCCTCAGGGCGTTGGTGACATTCCAATTGCGTCCTTCTGGCAAACTAGCACGTCACATTCTGACTGGGGAGGTTAAAAACGTTCAAGACAGAGAGAGAGAGAGAGATGCTGCTTCCCAGGCAACTGAAAAACAACCTCGGGGCCTGGCGATGTTCAGGAAAAACAACCCTCGGCGGTGTACAGGCTAAAGCTGCACAAACTGAACAGAACACAACAGATAATTAAATTGTTCCTGAATGCGTGTGGCCCTTAACAGAATGAACACAAATGGCCTCCATTAGAGTATATGCAAATAGCCATGTAGTATTTCCAATTACATGTGACAGACTGAGTGACTGTTTAATACTACAGTTGGGAAATGCGCTCAGTGGCTGATGCATATCAGAACCTTTTATTATTTCATAAATAATTACACTCCTATTATCTTGTTGCAATGAGGTAATAGGCAGGCCAGCCAATTTTAATGAAGCCAAATGAAAGAACAGTGGGAATGTCAGGTGCTTTGCTGCTGCTTCTGCTAGGCAGGTTGTGACATGAGGGTTAAAATGAAGTCATATGTGAGTCTGACTGGTGTGGTGCTGGTGTGGTACAGTACAGTGCCTGTGTGTATCTCTAAGCAATCAGGCGTTTGTACTACAATGATTTCATGCATCCTGAGATCACCATGACAAACACCCTGAAGAGCACTGACGATGTACTTGATAGATGGAAAACACACAAACATTTAGATGTCAATCAGACATGTTGAGGATTTCCAACCTCAGCAGTTTGGTTCTCTGACTCTCTCTCTGTGGAGGGACCAGAGAGGACCTGTCACTCCTCAGTGAGTCACATGTGGGTACTGCTGGGTGTGATGGTCCTGGGCAGCAGAACTGCATTCCCTCAGTGACTCTTAAGAAAGGCAAACCAGCATGTGTGAGCAAGTCCAGTCAAGCTGAACACCTCCACCTGTCAGGGCTGTCCTCGTGTCAACCAGTGGGGGTTTCTGTCATGTCCCTTAACCAGAATTAAGCTACATTAGCAAAGAGCATTGAGAATAATGCAGTGTGCCAGGATGTTCCATAGAATGTGGAATTCATTTTAGCTGTATCATATTTTGTCTGGTAAGACAGCATTGGGAATGAACAGAACCTCTGGAGGTGACAAGGGAGGAGCTAGTCAGAGTAGCCGTGCCAGCAGCCATCAAACCTAAATAAAAGAACCCCCCCTCCCGCCAGCACACACACACACACACACACATACACACACACACACACACACACACACACACACACACACACGCACACACACACACACACGCACACACACGCACACACACACAAACTCACTTCAGACAAGCTAAACACAATGCCGCTGGCAAAGCTGCTATTCCTTATCTCCAAACCCCCGCCAGCTCTGATTGCACATGATCGAAAAGAAAAGGAGACTATGACGATGGAAGAGATAGTAAGAGAGAGTGGCGAAGAGCGAGAGAAAGAAAGAGAGAGAGAGGGAGCAGGGGTTCGGAGTGAAGGAGACCCAAAAGGCAATGCGACAATAAAAAATAAAAAAAAGAATCTGATCGAGTGTGAAGATTCGAAGAGTCCACCCTTCTTTATCTCCCACACCTCGTTACCCCACCAGCCTCCCCCATCCTCCCCAAAACATCAGTGCTCCCCCTATCTCTCCCCCAGCGCTCCCGTCTAAGTGCACAGTAAAGGCAGGCTCCTCTTTGTGGTGCTGATTGACATGGTTTATTCATTTGGGGCTCGATCTTTTTTCCTCGGGCAGCTGGGGGATTCCTCTCTCACATCTCCCGTCCTCCTGTTTGTGCCAGGCAGCTTAGTGCACAGCCCAGCTGTGCAGCTGCTTAAAGCAGACGACACTCAACCCAAGTACAGCAGGGTCCCAATTCAGATATATAGACTAGAAGAAGACACATCGCCATAGCATCAGAGACTGCAAAACACCAGGCAGGACCTTTGAGCTTGTTCGTTTGAATCACTTTAGCAATATTTTCCAGATCCTTTTAAATATACATTTTGCATGTTGCTTAGCGATTGTGCCTGTAGATGTTGTATGAATCAAAAGTATGTTAAATATTACATAGCGTGTCGAATCAGTTGCTCCATAATTCATGGCAACAGTCACATGGATGCTGCAGTCTAACCCTGTTTGCTATTGCAGTGTTCAATGTAATTAACTGCTTTACAGTTAAGAGGCGGGTTTTCATAGCGCTAAAAACAGCTTGTGCCATGCAGCCAAGATGCACACAGGCCCTGTGAAGTGAGTCCTTGATGTGTGGAGCGGCTCTGACGGTAAGAGCAATGCAACTTGTAGGGAACGTTTCTGTCTTGTCACTTTTGCTGCATTATATCACCATTGCCACCCAACAGCACAACACCATCCTCTTAAGAAAAGCTATTCTGGGATTACTTCTGGCTTGTCTTCTGTCATCTTCATGCATCCAGTTTTCGTGAAAGCCTGCCTTAGTAGTGTACTGCTTCGCACACTTTGTGGAGAAGTGTTTAGTTTAGTGCTAGTAAGTGCTTTTTTGCGAACGTGTAGTGTGTACTACATGGCAGGTGTGCGAAGGCGAACTGCACGGAGAGAGAGAGAGACAACAGAGCCAGCACTGCCCCACACCTGCCCCACACCTGGCCTCTGCTCCTCCTCCACCTGAGACAACACCTGTCAATCTTATCAGGCCCTCTTATCAGCGCTTATCGGCGGACAGCTATAGAGGGAGGCGGACCATGGAAAGGGAAAGGGGTCATTGCGGCCATGGAAATGTAGGCCACTGCCATTTTCACGTATAGACACATACAGATTGCGCAGCCCCACCCCCCACCATGCACACACTCACACACACACACACACACACACACACACACACACACACACACAGACACACACACACACACACACACACACACACACACACACACACACACACACACACACACACACACACAAACACACACACACACATACCATACACACACTCCAGCTTACACCCCCACTAATGCCATCAGATGTGATCAAGTCATTGTCAGCAGCGGAGCGAGCAGAAATGATGAATAATAAAAAGACTGCAGGTCTAACAATAGAACAGGGGGAACTCAGAGTGGGGAAGCCATGGCAGGATGGAGCTCCTCCACGTCCAGCGTCTGCGCCACCTCAACCCAGGAGGCTCGAGGAGAAAAAAATCACTGAGTCGTGTCACTGTCAGTGGTTAGCTGTTAGATGAGAAGCACTGGCAGCTTAGCAAAAGCAAAGGGGAAACATTGACACAACTGACAACCATGGGACTGATAACTACATGTCAACATGTGCATTGATATACACATAAGCTCTTTTTCAAAGAATAACCTTCCCTTTTCATGGAAAAAAAGGCATTTGGTCCAGGTAAACCATTAAGATGTGGTTTCAGGAAAGGAAAGATAACGATAGTGGAAAGCCCACAACTGGACTTTGGAAAGCTGAGAGAAGCTTTTGAACATTTGCATGTTGTTGATAATGTGCGTCCTCCACATGACATCTGCACTAACACCCCAACCCTCCATCCTCCCCATGATCCTTTGTGCCTCGTGAGGAACACAACCTCAGTTTATCTTCGCATTTATTTAATTATTCTCAGCATAATTAAATCTTCCTTACCTTGGCTTAGCCTTCCATCCCAAAGGAGAGCTTTCATTTCTGCCCTTACGCAGAGGAGAAGACTCTAAGATTAGGCCTGTTTATTTCTCTGAGGATAATCTGAGTATTTCTTTGTGCCATTATCAACACAGCTGCAACATCCCACCTCACCGTATGACCACTGTTATTCCAGTGGTGAGAAATAAAATGGAGTCAGACTTCTCCCCCAGAACCTGTGGGAAAGGGGCTTTCTGGTGAGATGGGTAACAGAGCTGACAGGTGCTGCTCCCCTACAGACAGCCCTTGTTTGGCGTTTTGACGTTAGCTCTCTGCTGTTACCTGCGGTAAGCCATTAAAACTGACTGCAGCTCTTGTTTCACACAGACTTTGGTGAGCTGGTGTGCTTTTAAAGACCTCACAACAGCAGCGGGAGTCCAGTACAGCACCACACCAGCGCTGCCAGGCTTACAACTCTGCGCTCACAACACAACCAAACTCCCTCTGGCCGCTAATGCTCCAGACAAGATTCGAAGGAGGAGAAAGGGTGCTAACCAGACCCCCTTCGTCTTTTGCATCGTTTCTTTGGACAAGTTGACAAACCCCTATGGAGGTTTTTTGATTGCATTTAATATAGGACAGTAATAAAACTTGGCGTGGTGTTTCTAAGATCATATTTGGACCTCTGTGCATTGACACCAAGCGGGTCATCTAGAACAGCTTTCGGATCTCATGATCTCACCCTCCTCACTGGACCACAGCCCCTCCCCTGATAACAGCTGTTGCAACTTTATTTGCATGAGGCCACGGCGAGTGGGTTTATGGCTTAACCGACCGACAAAAACAGGAAGTAGGGAGATTCCACTTAAGTGTATTGGAGAAGAAAAGGAAAAAAAGGAAAAGAAGGAAGGGAGAAAGAAGGACAGACAGACAGATGGACAGACAGACAGACAGGCAGACAGATGGACAGACAGACAGACAGAAAGAAAGAAAGAAGTGAACTGAAAAACCCAAAAGAATAGCAAAGTAATAGTACAGTAATGTTTTCCTCCGCGGGCATTCTGATTAACACACCACAAGTCACACACACACACACACACACACACACACACACACCACTTAAATGTAAATTCTAACATCAAGGTCAAATTGGAATGCGATAATGAATATTTATGTTTATATTTCTGACACATCCTCCTGCCTGTGTGCTGGGGGCAGAGGGTGTAGGAGAGGAGCCCTGCTGTGAATATTTGGGACTGCTCCTGCTCCTGCGCAGCAAGCGTCCACTGTCCGCTGGCCAGCTGAAGAGGTAACACATGCAAGATGCGGTTGTGTTCAGGACACAGGGATTTCAGTGAATGCTGGCAAAGACACACTCCAGATGAACAGACCATTCCTCTTTGGGATAGTTACCCCCTTAGGGGCACACAGGATGTGATGCGAGAGAGTCTGTCTCCTCTCTCCTAAAATAAAAATGACATTATCTCCACAGACTTAAACAGACTTACGGAGTAGTAACTGAAGAGCACAAATCTAAACACACTCACACACACACAGATAGACACACAGTAAGACATAAACCCAGACAAGGGAGAAGGAGAGAGAGAGACTTTTAAAGAGAGACCTTTACTAAACACATTTTGTAGATTAATGGTGGTCCAATCAGTGTATATCACCAGTTAAACACAAGTGCTACCAAATCATTTCTATATCCAGAGAGAGATGGAGAGAAGAGCTGCAGTCCAAGACTGATCAGCAGTATAATTTAGCCCCGGCTCCATCGACTCCATTTCCATCTCTATCCACTATCAGTGATATGTGGCAGCGAGAGTAAACATGTCCATCTGCTCTCTGCCATCTTCTAGCTGAAGGGGGAAACCCCCGACTCCAACGGCATTTCAAGTTATGACACCACATTACAAGCAACCATTCAAAATGCAAATGGACCGAATGAATATGAATAACAGCGAGGATGTTATTACAACGGCGAAGGCGCGAAGACGAGAGGTCAGAGTGCAGACGACACGCAAATGAGATTCCCATTGGATCGCCATTTGCGGTTTTCTAATATGCATTTCTGTAGGGATGTCATGAATTAGACTGTGATGTGGATAAATCATGCGCCGGCTTTGGGAATCCTTTGAGGATACGTTGACTGGAGTAGCCTCTGCTGGAGGAGCCTGCATGTCTGGCAGCATTAGTGATGGGGGACGCATTACTCCAGTCCTGCTCCTAAGCCCTTTTCAGGCTGATTGACAGGATCTGAGCAGCTATATGCATGCTAATGAAACGCATTAGCAGATTATTACATATGACACACACATGCACCCACAAATACACACACACATGTACACACACGCACACACGCACACACATACACACACACACACACACACACACACACACACACACACACACACGCATGTACACACACACACACACACCCACACACACATGTACACACATGCACACACACATGTACACACACACACACACACACACATGTACACACACGCACACACACACACACACGCACACACACACACATCCACACACTGAGAGCAAAGGACACACACGCGTCTCCAGCAGCTTCACCAATCTCTGTCTGATCAGACATTGTCCCAGGTGTGAAAGCGATAAGGAGTATATGAAAAGGGAAGAGAGGGAATCTGATTAAAACCTGTTCAAAATATAAAATGTAGTTCCTACTATCCATGAAATGAATGTGCTCAGAAACGTGTTCAGTCTGGGCCTATTCAGTGAAAAAATTACAGATAGCGTGCGAGAGAAACCATGAGTGAAGGTGAGAAAAAGATGCAGGGGGAATAGGTGAGAGAGAGAGAAAATTGGAGGAACTCACAGTGAGAGATGGAGAGAGAGGGAGAGAGAGAGAGGGACAGAGAGAGAGAGAGAGAGAGGGAGGGAGGGAAATAGTGACATAGCAAGGGGTAGTAAGCGGGGTTGGGGAATAACGGAGTTCCATAATTAAATTACAAAATAAATGTAACTGAATTCCATTACAGTTACTGAGAAAAAAATGTGCTATTAAGTTATAGTCACTTATCAAAATGTTGGTCACTATAAAGAGGTTACATGTGAATATATTCTTTTTGGTAAAAAGCTTTAAAGCTTATATGTAGAATAGAACACACTTGGCAGCATGCATTCAAATTTCAAATGAGCATTGTTTTTTTATTGGTTCTCTTGTTTGAATTTGCACCGCTTCTCTTCTGCCAATCAAAAACATGGTAACTAGTAATCTGTTACCTAGTAACCTATTACATTTCAAAAGCAACCTTCTGAACCCTGGTCATGAGAGTGAGACAGAGTGAAAGAAAAGTGGGTAAGGAAGAGAGAATGAAAGAAAGAGAAGGAGAGAAAGACAGAAAGAGAGAAAGAATAAGTGAGAGAAAGGAAGAAAGAAAGAGTAAGGGATGGAGTGCAGAAGAAAAGAGAGGGAGAGGGCTTAAGTGGTCCTCTCTAAAGTGCTGAGCAGTGCTGGCCTGGTCTCCACAGAGCCTCGTTAGGCAGGGCTCCCAGTCTGTGTGTACCAGGGCCACAAAACCTCTCCAATTGACATCAAAGCACTTGGCCTGGGGAGCGCCGCACAAATCAAGCAAAATGCTCAAACCATGCAGAAAAAGAGAGAGGGGGGTGGGGGCGGGGGGGGGGGGGGGGGGGGGGTTGGGCATGGAAGTCTCCATGGCATTGAAGTGACCGATTGCGAAAATTAATTTGAGAATAACACACACGCAAACATGTGCACCATCCCCACCCTCCCCAACACACACGCACACACGCACACACGCACATGCGCAAACACATGCCACCCACCCTCACCCGAAATGAAAAGCATTCCATCAGAGCTGGATTTGATTTCTCCTGAAATTAGGATGCAAATCTATGCAGACAGATAGAGGCTTTGGTGGCGCTACAAAAAAGGGGATGCTGATTGGCTGGGGGTGTGTGTGTGTGTGTGTGTGTGGGGGGGGGGGGGTCGTAGGCCTCTGTGTGACATTCAGACAATGTGAGCTGAGTGTGACATGAGATGCCGTCACGTCAGACAGCCTGCTGCAGGATGCAGGTTAATGCCATGGAGATGAGGGCTGCCACTCGTGCAGTGGAGGCTCACTAATGACAGTCAGTCTGGATGTCTTCATGAGAGGAAGATTAGGCGGCGGCTTCTTCACGCAGGTGCTTCAAGTGAAACATGAATGTGGTGCTCTCTGTGTGTGTGTGTGTGTGTGTGTGTGTGTGTGTGTGTGTGTGTGTGTGTGTGTGTGTGTGTGTGTGTGTGTGTGTGTGTGTGCGTGGCAGGTGTATGTGTGTGTGTGTGTGTGTGTGTGTGTGTGGCAGGTGTGTGATAGAGTTTATCAACAGTGGAGATGAGGCTGTTATTACACAGTGCTCCTCACTCCTCACTGGTAAGGCGGGAAATTGGATTACTTGCCTGAGTATCAACTATACATTCATGTTTTAGTGTGTAACCTCTAACAAAACAACAAAATGGTAAAGAAAAAAAACATGGAATTAATCTTGTTATAAGTATAAATATACAACTTTATCCCCTTTTCTTAATCAGAATTGCTTTTGGATCCGCCAAGGGATTCAGTTCTGCTTGATCTTTATTGTGCAGCGTGAAGGACAGGTTTTGAGACTGCAGTTTAAAGGCAGCGACAGACGTAACATTCACATCCAGAAAGGAGGGGGATTGCAGAGGAGAGGAAAAGACACAGGAGGTGAGAGTGATAGACAGGACAGGAGGATGGATGTCCAGACATGAAATGGCTCCTCACAGGCCTCTTTTAAGCTCTGAAGCTCTAGGCAGCAGGACCTGACAACGGTCTGATGCAGGCGAGCCCCGTTCCTGTCACACGGCAGAGAGAAAACACAGAACCGTACAATTAGCCCTCTAAGGCATCATTACAGACCTCTGGAGAAAACTCTCCAGTGTTTCTCTATCTTTCTCTGTCTCTTTCGCTCTCCTTCCATCACATGTAGGACAACCATCCCTCTTGGGCACCATAAAACCAGTCTCTAGACAGCACACACAGCATCATGAGGCGTGGAGATGTTCTGCTAAAGTTAGACTAGCAGCAGTCATGACCCTGACTCCAAAGCCCCTGCCATGTCATACAAACAACCTTACCCACAAATAACACCAATGGGTCTCGCCAGCCTCGCAGGTGTGAAATAAAGAGCTGCCACACACTTAGTCTCAAAATAGCAGGGCAGGTTACAGTGTGTGTCTGAGAGAAAGGATCAATTGCCCTTCATTTCTTAGAGTAAGGTCAAAAGCGGTGAAATGTATGTGTGCACAGGTAGATGTATACATTTCAAGTGTGTTACACTTAAACATGGAATCGGTATAACAGAGTCTAAAATGGTGTCCTTCACCATGGAAATGTGTATGGGAGTATTCAGTGAAAATATACAGTTTGGACGACACTGTAGTCTTCTGCCAGTCGGCAGCGTACACGCGCAAATAATGAAATGAACAGGAAATATTCTGTCATGCCAACTCAAACAAGTAACATGGATAATCTTGAGCAGGGGAAAACACAGTGTTTTTTGGCGGAAGCGGATTTGAGTGTTTTTAAGTGTGTTTGCGTGCGTTGATGGGGTGGACTTCTGAAAGGTCATGCTTGTTCTGAAAATAAACAGCTGTAAACGCAGAGTTTCCTCGCCCGACAACATACTTTGCGGACATGCAAAGTATCACACACTGATAGTCAGTAAACATAGGGGAGGCGAGAGTCCAAGTCTACATTTCATAGCCATACTATAGATGATTTAAAGGGCCATGTTTTATTTCTGAATAATATAGTCCATTTAAACAGATAGAAAGATGCAAAGATAATGTACTACTGTTGGATAAATTATTGAAAACATTGCTCTGGCTTAGAAGTTTAGAAGTATTTTTGACATTCTTTCTAATGCATGTCATGTCTGTTTCTGAGGCAAGAGAGGTGATTAAATGTGGTTAAAGGTAGAGTCCTCGATCCTGGCAAAACATTTTTTTTATATTTGAACTAAAATGAACATGAGTCAATTAGAAACAGCCCTCTCTTTGGTGTTCCGGAAGCAATGTAGCCATGCGTGTGATTGGTTGGGATAGTGTATAACTCAGCCCAAGCCACTTTGTTAGTTTCCCATTTACAACACCAGGACTCTGTACAAGCCAAAGAACAGAACAGAACAGACAGGAGAAATAAGCTGAATTTGACAAAAAAAGTGTATTGGATTACAATCAAGGAATGCAACGTTAATTCAATTTTATTCAAAACATAAAATATCCATATATTGATGCAAGTCCTGTTGGCTTCGTGTCAACCTTGGTTTTGTTGCCTTTAAAGTGTTTGTTTGAACTAAGCCCATTCGTTTTATTCGTTCGTTATTTATCCGTTCGTTCTATTTAGCCTTATACATCATCCAGCAGCACCGGTGCCTCCCTGGGCCCTCTGACTCTGTCCTTCAAGAAACCATTTGTAAGTGAGACACAGACGGACTCTGGACATGGACATAGTCCCTCACTACTCCCTGGTTGTCTGCTCAGATAGCACTCATTTTCAGCCACTGACAGTGACAAATGTGGGTCAGAGTTGCGGGGCTTGACCCTGCATGAGACCTTCTCTTTGCTGAGGGCGGATTTTTCCTCTCCGCCGGCTACGCCCAAGTCACAACCTGACCTTTCACTCCCTTACAGGCAGAGATTGGCGGGAGGGGGGATGGATGCGCAGATGAAAAAAAAAAGTTTATCCTCCATCACTGCCAGAGATTATGATTCAACCATAAGAATGATAATAATCAACATTTTGTATTTTTGGTGCCAGGTTTTAAGGTCAGTGATTCATAGGAGTGTAAAACCTCATGGCTGAATGTTTATGCTCTGAATCATTCTGCATGCATGTCAGATGAAATAAGACTGACCAGGTATTCCCTATAGCTGTGTGTGTGTGTGTGTGTGTGTGTGTGTGTGTGTGTGTGTGTGTGTGTGTGTGTGTGGGTGTGGGTGTGGGTGTGGGTGTGGGTGTGGGTGTGGGTGTGTGTGTGTGTGAGTGTGTGAGTGTGTACTACATAACCAACAAGAGTGCATAACCAACATGGGTGCACAATCACACATATAGAATAACCTTTCCCTTGAGCTTTCCCTACACATATCTGTTTTGCACCCTTATAATAATCACATTCGTAGCTGACACCATATACAAATATTACCCTGCTACCAACACAGCCAGAAAAAAGGAATCCCATTAAAACGCTTGTATGCTTGTGTATGCTCGCTTGTGTGCGAGTGTTCGACTTCTGTTTGATGAACCACTAAACTCGCGCCTGCAGTCCTATTTGGGGGACCCTGCTGTGCGGGGCTTCTCCTGCGCTGACTGGAACAGAAAGCCTCTGGCTTGTGTGTTTATCTGCTCCGCGTGCAGGCGGCCCGTGTTGCGCGTTCAGCACCCTGCACAAACAAACAGTGCCACGGCAGGCAGAGGAGACCGGAACCGCGCTGTGACCGCTTTCGCACACATTCAGGTGGTGAAACATTGCCAAGTTGAACAAATTGGTCTGTAGTGGTAAAAACAAACACCAGGTGAACATTATCAGAGCGAAGTACTTGTTATGCAAATGCAATTTGTTTTAGGTTGGAAGGGGGTATGCTGTAACCTTTTGATATCATAAAAGCTCAAAACAGTGTGTGATTAGTCTATGGAAGTCAAATCGGTGTGAAATAAAGCATGTCTCTCGTCCCTCCAACCGCCATGAGAAACGTGACAGACTTGACACTCACTGGGCGCAGCTTTTTACACAGAATCAGTGTCAAGCTGTCCCATGAGGCATGGCTCGGTTCACACACACAGAAACGCTCCTCTCTCAGTATCAACTGGCCCACATTAAACACACACATTAAAGCAGTGGTGTGTGAGACAGACACACAGACACGGCCTCACAGAGCCTGGTGTATGCAGATGAAGGGGCTGGAGTTCAACCTTTGTTAAGCTTTTAATACTGACAAGCATGAGTGTCTGTAGCCTGATCAGGACAGTGACTTCAGTCTTGGGTCCAAAACTGAGGCAGGTGTTTATTTAGTGAGTTCCCCGGCATTGTTTTTATTGTATACAATTGTAAACTGCTTTGGAAGTTTCTTTAGCAAAAGGCTCTACGAAAAAACATTTCGTCAGAGGGTTCTTTAAAGATTGTTGTCCGATAGAATGTTTGAAGCCTGTTTCTCATCAAGAATATCTCAATATCTGCATTTTTCACATGCTAAAAAAACACGACTTCTTTTTTCATAAACACACTTTTATGGGCTGGCTTGTTTGCCTGGAGCACCAGACAAAATATCAGATGGCACACCTGGGTTTTATCTTTCAAATAATCATGAAGAAGATCATTAATTTATGAGCATTAGAGAGATTAGAGAGTTTAGATGAAACAGAGCATGACATCATGTGAGGACATTTTAATTGACCATGGCTCATGTTTGTTTATATAATAAAAATAACGAACAGCCTCTCCTCTCCCGTAGCTCACAAATGGAATTATATCTTATTGATTACCATCTGGGAATGGGGGGGAGGGGTCTTTTCACTCATACCGGCAGACGACTCACTTACAGCACCCCATCTTGCCCTTCACTGCCCTAATGCACTACACAGTCACCCAGTGCCACCCCCCACTGACACACACACACACAGCCACGCTAGTGAGTGGGCACCAATGGCACAGTGTAGAGATATGTGGGGCATGCACATAAAAGCTGGCGTGCCAGTGTCAGAGAAGAGTCTGCCCTTGGCATCTAATCCCCCCCCCCCATCATCCTCAGCGTCCACCCTCCACCTCAGTTGTGGGAA
The DNA here is from genome assembly GCF_900700415.2 of Clupea harengus. Classification (NCBI taxonomy): domain Eukaryota; kingdom Metazoa; phylum Chordata; class Actinopteri; order Clupeiformes; family Clupeidae; genus Clupea; species Clupea harengus. Next base: position 7,905,454 of record NC_045159.1, on the reverse strand, counting down.
TGACTTCCTATTTCCAGGTCAAGCAGCAGCGATGCAATCAGACTGCGGCTCCAGTGGTGGAATTTTGCTTGTCTCGTTGGATCAGACTTGCCTTGTTCATCTGATGCAACACACTCTTAGTCACTCTCCCTCGTACGCATATGCACGCAAGCCTCTCAGGGAGACTCAGAGAGACCTATAAACCGCATACCCAAACATTTTCAGACACAATTTTACACTCCCAGTATCACCCCTATATTCGCACACATTTAGAATCATTCAGCCTTTTTGAATCCTTAGATTTGCACATTAAACGACTATCTTCTGTACACACACACACAATCACAGCAGAATGATAGCACTAGCATTAGCAAAAATGCTTAAACATCAGTTTAGAAGCAAGAAGCTAAGTGTATTTGGGGGGGTGCATGGGGGATTAAGACATCAGAAGGTAAAATTCCTCTCGGAAGAAGGCTCATCCCAGAGGACAGAGGGGAATATAATCCCCCCTCAAATGGAGAGCCAGCAGAACTACCACCCACAGAGGCGTTTACCTTCCCCCCACCACACACACACACACACACACACACACACACAAGTGCACACGCACACAGAAACATACACACATGCTCGCATTCACACAAACACTCACACTCACACACACGGACACAAACATACATTCACACACACACACTAACACACATGGACACACTGACACCCTGTCTCAGCAGCATCAGCAGGGCCACTTTGGCAACTCCATTTCCTACTTCCTAACCAGAATGACTGTACGACCACAGAGTTTCAATATGTTCATATTTTGCCCAAGCAAAGGACAACTCAGGGGATTTTTGCAGAAACATATGCCACACATTTACCCCTGTAATCATATGGTCTGTGATACATATTTAAGCCTTAAGCAGAGGACAACATGCACACTCTCAAAGAAGACAAGGCTACGTAGGAGCAAGCCTCATATGGTCTATGATAAATATTTAAGTCTTAAGCAGAGGACAACATGCACACTCTCAAAGAAGACAAGGCTATGTAAGAGCAAGCCTTTCGTCTTCCAACCACAGGACAATTAAACCTACCACAAAAGGAAATATTCATTAAAATTCGATGATGTATTGCTTTTAAAGTAGGCCAAGCAATATAAAAAGATTCTCTTTATTAGAGGCTATCAGACCTGCATTAACATGCAAGAGCACGGTGGTGCATTCAGAAATTCACAATATTTACTAGACAGCCTCTCACATAGACATCAATGTACAAAGTATACAGAAAATACATGCATGTATAAAGGCATGACTGTGCCCACGTGGAGGTCTTGATTGATGACTAAATAAGATGATTTACTGATACGAATATGAAAAGATCTGGCAGGACCTTTTGCCATGACGAAAGTCAGATAGATCTCGACAGAAGTCATTACAAATGTTATGTTAATAAATCTATTGTACAACAAGTGCTGATGTGGCTTGTCTTAGACAAACAAATGACTGACAAACTGTCAGATGCTGCTGCAAGTGTGTAAAGCCATGTATACACACACACACACACACACACACACACACACACACACACACACACACACACACAAAAACACACACACACACACACACTCAGCGAGAGAGAGAGAGAGAGAGAATAAACGAAGGATGAAATTAATCAACGAATGCAAAATATAATGGTTCAGGTATTCATCCCGGTAATGGGAGACATCTCCAGGTTCTCTCTCATGAAAACCTCACTGTGGGCACCAGGGCCTTTTGATATCTTTCTCTCTTCTTCTCGCTTCAAGCATACAGCATTGTCATCTGCTCTGCACACATGCATTTCATTCGCAATCAGAATCTCAGCACTGGCCATGCCATGCCTGCACACGCAAAAAGCCTGAAATGAGGATCCGGCACTTAACAGCAATTAGCAGCCTACCACAAGAGGACCACATGCAGTGCAATAGTATGATGCAATAGTATGAGGTAGATTACATCACAGGCTCAATTTACGATTGTAGAACTTGGGGTTTGCATCTTCATTCTCATTTATAAATTGATGGATTAAATCAATGAGGAAATAACTTATTATAAACTAAAAATTATGTGAGCAACAAAGGTCCACAAAAAACCCTATGCTGCCATATTATCTCATGCATTTTTGAGGCGAAAGAGCCGTCATGTGGAGTCCCATATGATGTGTGAGGTGTCCATGCATAGTTCCGGAACCCAGATGGAGGCAGAGGGAGAAATGTGTGCCACCCTGTTCCTGTTCCCCAGAGAGCATGAGAGCACTTAACACCTGAGCAGAGGAACTCACACACACTCGACAACTGCTCTCTGCAAAAACACACACACACGGTGCAGAAGCATTTGTTCACTGACCACACAAAAACGACACCCCCGATTCACACACACACACACACACACACACAGGTCTCCATGAAAAAAAAAAGAGTATGGCATCACACGAGATGCCTATAGTTCCACCCAACCAACATGACTTTAACTGGAGTGAAATAATTTCGTGTGATATCTTTTTCTCTCACTTCATTCACAAAGCAGATATTTCTCCTCTTTACTTGACTAGGCAGTGGCCTACTTTCACTAGCTTAACAAAGCAAATAGCAGCTTACCTTGATTCTGCTTCACTTTGTTATCTTACAGTTCCCAGTGGCTCAGTTCGGGCACTTTGTGAGCTCCTGTCTATCTCAGGATCAGTGCATACACATCTGAAACCGTCATTTGCATTGAGGAAACTGGTTTGAATACAGGATTTAAATAACCGCTGCTCTGATGATGAACTGTTAGGAAAAGTGTTTGTTCACACACCCTTTGACCAGGAAGAACAAAAGCTGGTTATTCAAACTGAGAGCAGGCCAAAGATCAACTCTGCCTAGAGCCAAGTATACTCTGAACTCATTATCTCTTTAATATGTCTCAAAAGGCCTATAAAACATCAACTTCTGATCAAAGTCTCTCAAGTGCACATGTTTGCACAGGAGAGCTAATTAGAACCCTGCTGCAGTTTGCTGAAGACCACGAGTGGCTTTTCTCCACAATAGATTCAGCTGAACATCAACTATCTTATAAACATCTCCTATCCCTCAAGACAAATTGCCCTTAATATATCACAGACCTATTCCAAAGCAAATCAAATTTATTTTCATGCTTTGATCAGAAACAGAAACCCTGGAAGTGTCTCTTCAGTAGGGACGTGGTTTGATTTGTCGAATGCGTTACAGATTCAGCAAAAGAGGACAGTTTGAAACCTCAGCTGGCTCAGATGCCACAAACGTTTCAACTAAACATCATCCTTGGCACAGCCTTGTATGTTGTTCCGTTTTCAAGTCTTCCTCCTCCTTACCAACTTCCCGCATGATAACGATGGACAGAGTAACATGACAGATGGGCCCAAAAATAGGTGGGAGAGCTAAAGCGTGAGCGCTCAGAAGTTGCTCAAGTGTGCAAACCTAGAAATGCCAACAGACCACACACAAGCGAACACTCAGCGAGCGTTATGTAGGCTACTGGAGATATAGGTTAGTTGCCATAGCGCGGTCGCCCAGGGAGATCTCCCTCAGCTGAGCAGACTCTAGAGCTGCAGGAACACCCCCATCCATATGGCTGCACTAGCATTCGCTTCGCTCAAATACACTGCATCAAGCAGCCAGCTGAGAGGGGTGGGTGGGGGGGCATCTGAAGCAGTAAACAGTATTGCCATGCTCTTCGAACTGGAGCATGCAGACAGAACATCTCAGATGGCTCCCATGGAGACCATCCGGTGAACTGGCATGCCAAAGGTGAGAGGTCAGGTCAGCAAGGCCCAGCTATTTGTAGGAACTCACCCACTGACCCCTGGTTCACAGTGAGGAAACGGGGTCAGACGAGGCATCTATCCTCTGACATAGACATTTAACATGAGCATAAAAATATCTCTCCACGTCCAGAGGTCCCTCAGGTCGCAAGGAGAAGCAGGCTTCATCCAGAGGGGCCCTTCATCGGAATTCTATAAATGTTTTTGTGGTTCATCATGGCTCGATTATTTATGGTCTCTTTAAAGCAACAAAATCAAATGCAGGCACACACACACACACACACACACACACACACACACACACACACACACACACACACACACACACACACACACACACACACACACACACACACACACACACACACACACACACACAAACACACGCTTACAGAGAAATACACACAGTACAATCAGAGCAATTACCCATAGGGCCATGTCAAAAATTCCCCTGCTTTAGCCCCGTCCCCTCATCCCCCAAGCACCACCACCAACAGGGCACTCTTGCCCCATAAACGCCAAATGTAAGCAAAGAACTGCCTGGCCAGTGCATAGTAAGTTAATTTAGCCAAGCCACACTTTCTCTGCACACCAAGTCCTTATCACTCTCTCATCGTTAATCTCCTCGACCTGCGTGGTGGAGTGAGGGAGGCTCTCCAGAGAGGGCCCTCGGCAGCGTGGTGTTGTCATGAGTGCTCTGAAGCGTGTGTGTGTGGGGAGGGAGGGTTGTTCTTTTATGTAACCTCAGCCAAAAGAAGCGCCCGCCTGCCAGCCAACCCAGCCTCCTGACTCACCCCCTTCCACTCTCGACGGGGCCGTCCCACCGTTGCTAAGTAACCATCGTCTGGGCACTCCTTCCCACAGGTATGGTATAGGACACTGTCTACTGGCAGCAGGAGCTGAAAAATGGATGTGATCACGCCCCTGTTCCCCACTCCAGAACACCTACATGTCAAATTACTACTGTGCCAAATGAAAAGCAGGTGTTCATTTTAATTACTGAAACTGAATTGTATATTTCTTTTCAGCTCATATCTTCAGGATGAGCTCAGACATGCTGGACTGAGGGCTGGACTTTGAGGTCAAGCAGTTGGGTGAGATAGCAAAGGGAAAAGCACTGGAGAGAGTGCAGTAGGACCGGCGAAAAAGGAGATGAAAGAGGGATGAGAATGAATAGGAGGGGGAGTGTGTGTGTGTGTGTGTGTGTGTGTGTGGGGGGGGGTGTCTGTGTGTGTGTGTGTGTGTGGGGGGGGGGGGGGGGTGTCTGTGTGTGTGTGTGTGTGTGGTGGGGGTTGAGGTTAAGACCCCAGTCTGTTAGGGTCCTCTCCTCTACTCCCTCTTCACCTACGACTGCACACCTGTACATGGTTCTAATACCATTGTCAAGTTTGCAGACGACACAACGGTGATTGGCCTCATCAGTGACAACGATGAGTCGGCCTACAGAGAAGAGGTCCAGCACCTGGCGGTGTGGTGCGCCGACAACAACCTGGCTCTCAACACCAAGAAGACCAAAGAGCTAATTGTGGACTTCAGGAAGAAAGCTGGCACACACATCCCCATCCATATCAACGGGATGGAGGTTGAGCGTGTCGCCAGCTTCAAGTTCCTGGGTGTCCACATCTCTGAGGACCTCTCTTGGACCCTCAACACCTCATCCCTGGTAAAGAAAGCACACCAGCGTCTCTTCTTCCTGAGGAGACTGAAGAAGGCCCATCTGTCTCCTCAGATTCTAGAGAATTTCTACCACTGTACCATAGAGAGCATCCTTACAAACTGCATCTCAGTATGGTATGGCAGCTGCTCTGTCGCGGACCGTAAATCACTGCAGAGGGTGGTGAAAACTGCCCAAAGCATCACCGGTTCCTCACTCCCCACCATTGAGGCTGTCCAGAGCAAGAGATGTCTGCGGAGGGCACGCAGCATCGAAAAGGACAGCTCTCACCCCAACCACAGACTGTTTGCCCTCCTCCCCTCTGGGAGGCGCTACAGGGTGCTCCGTCCCCGGACCAGCAGGTTCAGGAACAGCTTCATCCCTGCGGCTGTCACTCTACTGAACTCTGCCCCCCACCCCCACACACATCTCCCTCAGTGACTGTACTTCCCCCCCTCCACCCTGGCTTGACTGCCACACACCCTCCTCCAGCCACTGAACATTTGCACTGTACTTCCCTCCTCCACCCTGGCTTGACTGCCACACCCTCCTCCAGCCACTGAACATTTGCACCAGAATGTTTTTTTCTACCACTTATTACTGTATTAATCGTACTTATACCTACAATACCTCTTAAATATAATATTACTAATACCTCTTTCACTTCATCTCACTTATTACCACCACTAATACTTACACCTGCACTTTACATATACTTATCATACCTACACTTCTTACCTCAATTGCTGCTATTCTTGTCCCAATTACTGTTCATATTGCATATCCATTTCTTACTGTTCATATTGCATATCTATCTCTTACTGTACATATCTATTTATTCACTTATTACACTTTACATATGCACATACTCTGCACTTTTTGCTATTTTGCACTTCTGGTTGGATGCTAAACTGCATTTCGTTGCCTCAGTACTTGTACTCTGTGCAATGACAATAAAGTTGAATCTAATCTAATCTAAGACAGCTTTGAGGTAATGAGGGGGTGAGGGGCTAATTGAGCAGCGATAATAACCAGCACCCTCAGAGCTGGAAAACAACAGGAAATAAAAGCCTCACAGACCTCCGTTTAGACCATAAACATGTTACTGGATGAGGAAAAACCATAACTGCAATGAGAAAATATTTATTTATTATATACTATTGCCAAGTTAAGAAGTAGAAGGTCATTGTTACACTGAGCTATGTATAAAATCATTCACCATAAGTATTTTTCAAACCCTTTTAACCACTCTTGAGGCATATGCTTTAGTGTTTGATCATGTTTTTGAAGTGATTAAGTGAATCAGCAAGATGGGATTTGGCTGAAGGCAGCATGATGTGTGTGCTGGAAACAGGATTCTTACCTCATAGTACATCAGATGAGCGTACATTTCACTTAAACAAATTCATTATTGTTAATGCAGGGTGTAACATGTAAGGGTTTATAATAGCACATCCTGCAGTATGTCAATTCAAACCAATTCAGTATAATTTGGATTGTGCAGGTTTGGTCTTCACAATTATGTCATATTATGTATGAGTTTCCAACAGTTATTTTACACAGCCAAACATGCCATATGACCACTCGTGTGCAGAAGGTAAAAAAAAACATTAGTGTTATCGTTAGTCTCCACTGCATGCAAACATTGTCAACTGGTGTGGGGCTAACAGTGGCTGGTCTTTAGGCTAAGTGGAGTCCAAGAATGGTCACAGTATGCAGTATGCTAGGCCAACTGCTTCTCAGCCCCAGGGTGCTGTTTCCTACATCTCAACCAGAAAGCCTCTAACTCATAACCCCGATGTGTAAGTCTCCAGACATCAGAGGCCTGCATGGTTTAGGGCTTGTGTTGAAAAATATATATTTTGTCTTGCTGTGGTGGCTTGTTCTCACTGGATACCTCCTTCATTATTCATGCCCTCTGTGACCAAAGCTATTTATACCGGCTTTCTTGAATTATCACGCTTGACTGCCTGTGCCTGCCATTGGAAAGCTGTCTGTTTGCAGACCGTGATTGTGACCCTCAGACAAATACACGACTGCGGTGAGAGATCACGCAATAATCCAAAAAGTGGGACAATTCCCCTTATGCAAGAATAACAGTGACCTTGAAATGTATCTATCCACCATAAAGACTACACTAAAACTAAAAACTAGTTACATTATTGTTTGGGGGCATTACAAGGACGGGTTGCTTTGCTCTTCTACGGTTATCTGAACGCTGGCAGGTACCACACCTCACCAAGACTGGTTAGGAAACCCAGTAAATACGTTGGCAGATGGCAAACAGCCCTTCCTCATCCTCTATTCAATTTGACATGTTAGGACTGCTCTTTTGTGTTAACCGCAGTTCCATGCTCACTGATTATCACTTCATGTTTCCCTTTGAATGCTTGGAGGATTCATCGGCACACTTCAGAATCTGCACCCCTGGGGAACCACCCCCACCCCTTACACACACTGTCATCTCATTTTCTCTGGAGAGGCCAGAATACACACCAAGTTTCTTCACATGGGAGCTTTTGCCATTAAAAAAAAATAGAAAAGAGGTTTTGGAGCATGTAATTTCAGTAGCAATACAGTGGCCATCTGTGCGAATTGGCTAGTGCTGGGCACAGCTGTTTAATAACAGCATCAAGATACAGAAGTCAAATGTCAGGGGCGCCATCATCCACTTCAGACTCAGATTGCATCTGGGATTGAAGATATTATTATATTTCTTTCAAGCTAACAGTTATGAATAATGCCATCTCTGACAAAAACATTTTCATACTGCAGTGATCATTCAAGCATGGCACGAGAGTATCTTTTTTTCATTCTACATAGTGGCCGAACTGGAACTACAACTCAGACCAGATCTGGGAAAGGATGCATATGCAAACTGTAGGAAGTTTGTACATGTCTGTCTCCCCTTTTGAAAAAACTGGGGGCTGACCAGACATAAAACAAATGTGACAAGATATGTGCAAATGAACATGATTAAAAAGAAATGCCTTGGCCCCATAGAGCAACAGTGACCTCTAGTGGTCCAATGATCATCAGTATCACTCATGACATTCTGCAATGGTACTTGCAGCTGCGAAGAAATGGGCGGATATCCATATTTTCTCATTTAACATTTATTGAATAACTGAGAGCAGAGTTAACATATATTGTCTTTACCAATGCCACTTATTTGCCATTTAACATCAGATGGGAACACTGATAACGCAAATGCAACAGAAAGAAGAAAAAAAAAAAAAACCTGCTTTCACAAGAGGACTGTGCATCTAAAGCTATTCTTACACAGTCATGATTATGTGGGGAAAACAACCATACAAACAAAGAAGTTTGCGTATTGAAAGTTAAGTGCTTGCTGGGGCATCCCTACTGGTCACCTCCTGGTCAGAGTGGTTTAAGCGCCGCTGTACTGGGTGTTGGGGGTTTACTGGGTGATCCCAATGACCCCACAGGCCAGACGGCCGCCAGCGTTGCCCGTCTTCAGACTTTCATCGTTGCCTCCTTTCCCCAGGTCGTCAGCTTTTTCGTGAATCTAGGGCAAAAAAATAAACACTCAGTTCAACTAAGTTGAATCAGGTCAAATAATGTGATGGAACGTAAGACATTAGATGAGTCCATCCCTCACAGAGCAACTACGCTAGACAATGACTGAAACATTTGTTTACGACGAACAGCTCAACTTTTCACGACCCATTAATATCAATCTAGCTGGTCGTCGATAATTTTGCCTGGCGATTGTTGATCTTAAGTATTTTTCAGAATAACATACTAAACATAAGCGATCAAAGACTAACTAAAGGATATAATGGTGTAACTGGTACAGAAGAATTGTACACGATCATGTAACAACAACTACCCTTTAATATCCTATCATGTTATTCTACCATTGACACAGGATGTCTCAACAGCTATTTACTTCAAAAATTGTTTATTTTTATTGTCAATTGATTCACCTCAACTGGAAAGCACTTTGGTACAACTTCTGTTTTAAAATGTGCTATATAAATAAAATTGACTTTAAAATTAACTATTTAAGGCGGTAGGTATGTGTACAGTTCATTTTTCATTTCTATTGATCTTTTCTTTGGATCAGATTTGTCTATTGGACTACACACTGTCTCAGCCACTGCAGTGGATTTACGCAGGTGGAGGTAACTATGCAATACTGCATGACAGGGACATTGAAATACTTTTGTTACATCCCACAAAAACACTTCAACAAAATGTAAACAACCTGGTTTTATGCGCATTAGTTCTGTGCCTTGCCCAAACTCAACTAACGAAGTGAATAGATGATGGACAGTGCCAGGCTGCCTGGAGAGGCCACTTCCTGTGCAGACTAAATGCCGAAATATACTTCTACGACTCCGTGGTCACGCAGTATCCTCAACGGACTTGTTTTCATTTATGGTTCTCCGACGGTTATGGGTGTTGTAAAGCATTGATACTGATGTATTGACGGATTGATGGAGTCGGATAGTTACAAAATTTGGGAGGTGCACGTCAGGCCACGGAGAGGTGCTTGGAGAGGGTTTACAACGTCGGAGAGGGCTGTAAACGGACAACCATAAATTGCGCTTAAGGCTGCAGCTGGGAGTGGTATTGGGGCTAACAGGGGCCACTCGGCCTGTGTGGACCCTGAGTGGAGGGATGAACGCACTGCAATTGGGAGCCATCTTTCTGATGACGGAGAATGGAGGTCGTGGCTCTCCATCACAGGTGTCTTTACACACTCTTTACCACCAGAGGGGTGGGTCACCCCTATGCTTCTCAATCAAAGCCTCTGAATTACAGCACAGCCAAATGCTCACAATTGTCTAACGCTCCCATGATTCAGGTGTTTGTGGCAGCGAAAGGAGTCCATGGCAACTCCATGATGCAGTGTAATCATTTTAGGGATTGTGAAGTGCTATACAAGCACACTACTAACTAATTAAAAATGAGCTCAAACTGACTCCACGGAATCATTTTTGCAAGTATATACACACACCCCTTAAGATCATTTGGGATGAGTTATGATAGGGCAGTGTTTCTCAAACTTTTTCAGACCAAGGACTGTCGGCGGGGAAAACGCATTTCCTAAAGAATGCGTGTTGAAGCCGGAAGTCGTCACTTTACTCCGTTTGATTAGGACCTTTACTTTTTAGTTGAGAAGTTGTGTTGATCGCCTGACATGCAAACGATCGGTTTTCTTTAAATTATTATTATTTTTGTGAAGTTATACGGCTTATGTGAATAAAGCTATCTACACAACTTTTTATATGTCTACATTGACTCGGTTAGTTGTTCATGTGGTACACGAATGTTGCTGAGTATTGTAGGTCTTAACTGAAGCTAACGCTTAGACCAACAATCCATTGGAACACATAGTAGCTAGCTAGCCTCGCTGCTAATAAGTATAACGTCAGCATGCTGATGTAAACCTTGATCTCTCCGGGAATAGGTTCTTGGTGTAGTAGACATATAAAGAATCACGGACACACGAGTTCGAACTGAGAAGACTTTACTCAAACTCCAGCAACAACGAATAACTCCTTTTCCTTGCTTTCTAGTATATATATCCCATTACCCGCAAAGCATTATGGGTATTACAGTTCTTACACTGATATGAATAGACCCATTATAGTCAGGTGGCTTAATGCTCAATTGACTTGTTAACCGAACTTTTACGAAGTCATACAACTAAACACACAAGTGACTTGTTAACCTATGTCTACATTGACTCGGTTAGTTGTTCATGTGGTACACGAATGTTGCAGAGTATTGTACGTTAACGTTTATTTACCGCTAGCGATTACACGACACAAGGGTAATTCAATCGCTATTAATGTTGAACTTCAACAGCGTCACACAACATTAAAAGTCCGGCATCGGCATGGTTCCTAAAGAATAAATCAAAGGTCCTTGTCCATTTCTGTTGACAAGTTTTATCCAACCAGAGACCGGAGTAAAGTGACGATATCCGGTTTCAATACGCATTCCTTAGGAAATGCGTTTTCCCCACACATAATATAGTTATCATCTTGCTGTCTCCGCAGTGGGAGAAAAAAAACGCTGTTTGAATGCAGCTCCGTGGCGGGATGATGCCCACTGCGGCTGAACCATCTTGCCGTTGCACCGTCTCCTTGTCTGTCAGAGGCTCTCATTTAATTTTCTCTTAAACCACCAATCCATGACCTTGTTAATAAATTAGGCTACTACTGACTGTGTTCTCTTCGTTCTGAGTTGTATGTTAGAAATGTCGCAATAATTTACTTTTTGCCGTCGCGGACCATTACGGGGCACTGGCGGACCACACTTTGAGAACGACTGTGATAGGGGAGAACTGAGTGAAAAACAAGCGTGGAAGGACAATAAGCCAAGTATTATTGCATCAACAGTGCCCCCCTGTGGTTTAAGTTCTTTAGTGAAAACAAATAGTTTTTGTGCCCTCAGTTACTGAAACAATTCCCATTTGACAATTGATTTCACCACTTGGCTTAGCTAAGCAAATTGAATCTAAAAGCAAGATGGTGGATTTCCAAGATAGGCATTAGATAGCACTGCCATAGGTGAGTGATAGTTCTGTCATTTATCCATTCCTTACCACCATGGTTCTTCCAATGATTGAGTTTGGTCCAGCCAATGTAAGCAGACTGTCTTCAATCTTGATTTTGGCAACGTTGTCATTCCCTGCAGTAACATTGCCAAGGTCACCTACATGCCTAGGGGAGAAAGACTAAATGTGGCATTACATGCAAACCACCTCCTTCAGATCATATGAATCTGAATTCTGAATACTTTTTAGAAGAAATGGTTTGTGTAGAGTTTAAAAAAAAAAAAAGAACACTTCCTCTAAGACAATTCACTATTACTTGACCCAAACCTCTTTGTGAAAATAACTACAAATCTATAATTCAACAACTGAAACAGACAAGTATGTGGTTTATTATTTGACAATTTCAACAATAGATGCTACGACAGCTCTGATAACTTTATAGCAGTCATAGTTGTGACCAAACCTACCTGACTTCATCGGTTGGTCCTCCATGAGTCTTGTCTAGAGGATTGAAATGAGGACCAGCACTTATACACCCTAAAACGACAAAGCATGCATTTCCCATTTACAAAGAGAACAGATGCAACACAATACACAGAGCAGGATAAGGCAATGAAGACCTCCTACAGTGAACTTCATTGACAACGACAGTCATACTGTGGATGGTGAGGCCATCACTGAAGGTGTGACACGGTTCAATGTTAGCATCCAGCATCCATCCACTCACCGTTTGTGTTGTCTCCAAAGGCATGGACGTGGAAGCCATGCTCACCAGGTGTGAGGCCGGTGATCGAGCCTGTCAGCTTCACTGGACCAGAATCGCTCTAAAAACATAGGACGCAATGACCCCACAGCTCTTTCAAACAGTCAACCAAAAATCTGTCAGTAACTGAAGCTCCCTGCAGTTATTAATATAGAGTGCAAGTCCTTAATGGCCACTTCAGAAGCAGTCAATGAGCTTGCACCCACATACATACTGCCACATTCCAGACATATCATAACAATGCCCCGTCATGGTAGAATGAACAGATCTCTAACT
>NC_045159.1:7811837-7891934 GCF_900700415.2 Clupea harengus | reverse complement strand
CCCAAATAGGTATAGTATTTTTTGAGTGGGTGTAGAATGAGGGCCCTGTATAATATCGTTCCGTTTGATGACACCTCATTAGCATGAACATCTGTATCCTGATTGCTAAACTTTTGTTTACTTTTCTGTCTGTCAGTGGGTCCACTTAATTGTGCTTCCATGGGAGATTCCTTCCAAATAAAGTGTAAAGTCCAGCACACAGTGTTTGAAAGAAGAACGCCTTATTTTCAGTTTCTAGAGTAGAGGGTTGCAGAGAATGCTCTTCAATGGTTATACATTATCTGCTGTAAACCAGTAAAATAACGGGCGAGTGAGGGAGAGGGAGAGAGAGTCATGTAAACAAATCTGTGCAACAATGAAACCTACAAGCATGACCGTTCTACCTGAGTGGTCAGATGCTCTGGTTTTTTTTCAGCGCTGGGTGACTCTGAGTAATGTGAAGTGTGGAGCAGTACACTCACATCTGAGTTTCCCCTGTAGCCTCACAGTCACAGCAAAATAAAACCCCCAAAAGTTATATGTGCAGAACAAGGGAAGCAGGGCAATAAAACTGTTCAGGAGGGATCCTTATTTAGGTGTGGAATCAGCCGCTAAAGCGAAAGCAGATGGGACTGCAGCCTGGAATAGTTTCCACTAGAAGTGTTCTGCTCTTGTTTGTACTGCTCTTGGTTCTTTGGGATCAGTCCAGATCTCCACGGCCCAGCTTTTTTTCGAGCACAAACAAGATTTCCTTGCATTGAGGCCATTGCAAGAGCACCAAGGTTAGAGCATGGAAACCAATTGCCTCCTCACTGAGGCTAAACATGACACAGAGTAATGCAGATGTTATGCAGTTAGTATTTACACACCAGCCCCGGCCAGGTATGATGGGGTCCAACGATGTAGTTCGGTTAAATATAGAACAATGGTGATGGAGAAAGAACAGATTTGCATAACATTGGCTGGACGCGGCCGAGTTTATCTGTCATTAGCATTCCAGTAATCCCTTGCAGTAGATTTGTACTAAACAGCAACGGCACAAAAAAAAGTTTACTCACAGCGCTGGCTCCAGTTTCCCCTTATCTGCCTCTCCTGGAAAAGCTTCAGCATTGCTGTGCAAGCACATGGGAGAGGGAACATTTTTTCTCTGCTGAAGTGCTGAGTGTATAACAGTGGAGGGCCGTGTAGGATGAAATGCAATTAATTCACTGTGGCCAGTGTTTGAATAGATAGGATGTCACTCAATTGTTCATCTCCTGGCAGAGTGGGGGAGAAATGGCTCCCTGGGGAGTCAATCAGAAGTAATACACAGGCATGCGGAGAAACCACTCACTGCCCACGGACAGTTAGGAAATACTCTGTTGTATTTGTAACAGACTGTAAATAGAGATGCAATCAGCGTTGGCCGTCTGCAAATGCAAACAGAGCCGTCTTTGACAGATTGCTTGGGGTCTGGCTCAGTGACACAGAGATGGAGACTAATTGCCCTGTCCTCCCTTCCACGGGGCAGAAGGGGGCTTCTTCATCGGTCCCCCAAGCATCGCTGCGCTCTCTGACATCAGCAGGTCAAAGGGCATGGTAGGGGGATTGTTTACCCTTTCTGCAAAATCACTTTAATGTCAATGTTGATCATCCATAATAGCAAAAGGCTTTAAACATCAGTGATTTACTGCTCTTTGTGTTGTATCTATATTATTTATTAATACAATAAACATTGAGAGACGCAGAAATCTGAAGTGTGTCCTGCTTTATTGTGTTCTATTTGTATCACTAAAAGCTATGAGGATTATATGGAACGGTAACTATGTTAATAAACTTCCTCTTCAAAACGTTTACAATTTGTAACTCATGAAATGGGCTATAATGACCTTCAATATCAGTAATGTGTTAGTGTCAGGAGTGAGTCATTTTTTAATTCTGTTCAAATGACAAATAATGAAAAATATTGTATTGTTTTATGAACCCCAAATTCCTCCCTGTCAGCAGTCGAAGATACAGAACAGAACAATACCCCTTAAAGACCAGTTCTCCTCAGAGCACATACAAAGATAAAGTATACCCGTTTATTTCCCAATGTCCCTGCTATGGAGCATATGGAAAGTGCCTGCCCTAATCCTGAACCCTAAACAGAAATAACACAAATAAAATTCACACCAACAGCACAGGTTTGTATATAGTTGCTCTCCAAATTTCTAAAACAAATACAAGAAACAGCAGTGCGAGGCTAGTGGCAGTTGCCACTCATTTACTGGTTCTGAGGCTAAACATCACAACTCCTTTGCAAACCAGATAGATGATTAATAAAAACGTTAATGCAGAACAGTCTTTTCATTGGACTTGGCTAGGGAAGGGTATGGGACTGCACATAAACATGTGAATAACCATGTGGATCATAAAACAGAAACAGTCATCATTTACAGATAGTGAAAACACAGACTAGTGATGTAAGTGGACTCATTCAAATGGAGGAAGTGCTCAAGAGAAAGTATAGTGGGTGCATCAATTGGCAAGCAATACCATAATTTCAGAAGGGGGCCCAGACATATTTCAGCAAGTTTCCTCTTTCAGCAGTAGCGCCAATTGCTAGCTGGTTACATATCATAGATATAAGATATATACGCCTGTTAATACATTAAAAATACTGTTGTCTTTATTAGATTCCTACTTTAGTTAGCATTGTAACTACGGAGCTAAAGTAGAGTTTGAAACCTTATCAGTGCTAGTTGTACCTTAGGGCTTCAGACAAAAAAAAATAATCCTTAGAAGCCATTGGCTCCTAAACCCTAAATATTCAGGAGCCAAATCAACGTTTTATGAGTCAAAATGTACATCTCCAATGTGAAGTGAAGAAATATACGTCACACACCTGTGTCTGTGTTCAGTAGAGTTTGGTCTGTTCTTCCTTTTGCCTGCTGACAGCACTTTGCACTGGATTCTGTAGCATATCAAAGGCCCCCTTTCCTGGTGATGGGTGACATTACCTTAAAATAATATAATGGTGCAGCAAGGGGGGCGATGTCATAAGGCAGGAAAATCGTTGATCTAGTAAGTTACACTACAAGGCACGAACCAAACTGTCAGTACAGGAAGAAGGACTTCTTCACCACCTAAACCTCTTTTTCACCACCTAAACCTCAACATGAAAAGACACCTAGCGGGTCAGCAAATAGAAAACTGAAAATTCAAAGGCTAAATAGAAATGCTGAAGTGGTAAAACACATGCCTGAAATAGGCACATTTTGTGTCCTCAGACTTGACCAGACATCTGCCAAAACCAGCAGCAACAGTGAAGTTAGCAACACTGATGTTATTTTAACTCTGGCATCCGTGTAAATCTATGGTGTACCGATAGTATTATTTTCACATGTTGCCAGATTAGAGTCAGGGATTGAACCCGGGCTGCTGGATTGCTAAAATTTAGAGGGTTTAACTGTGTGCAGGTTGGTTTAATTCCCCCGGAGGATTACAGTATGCTGTTTCATTGCACCACTCCATATTGGATGGAAAGAGATTTTGTCATTGTCATCATTTCAGCCCTTTGCCTTTGATGAAATGTACAAGTTTCCAAGCAGGAAGCATTAGGACATTTTCTTCCCATTGGAGCACACAAGGACTTTTTATTTCTACTTTTACCTGAAATCTCATAAAAGACTAATCTAAGGACAAGACACGTGCCAGTGAATTTATTCATAGAGATAAGCAAATTTATATTAAACTAGAGTCTACCAAACGCCTTCCTGGTAGAGACAGTAACATTTCTATCAGCAGGTCTGTTCATTCGTTTTCACCAGTGCAATGCTGGGCAGGTGAACAGAGCCGTGAGGTGAGTAAACCTCACTCCCCGTGCCTTGAGAAATGTGAAAGTGACAGATGCAAGCACATGTTGATTTTAGTCTCCTTGTCAGCGCCCTCTTCCCATGCCCAAGGCTGCAGGTTTTGAGTCCAGTGCAGGGCAATATTCATCGCTGTACAGGTTACAGCAGGTCCTAATTAAAATTATACTGTCATGATTTATTTAATTAATTGTATGTCATTTATTTAGAGAAGGAAATGAATCTATATGCTACTTTTTATTCTTTACCATTTCACGTAATGTCTGTATAATCTCGCCCCTTCAGTTTGTACATCCATAGACATAATGTATCCCTGTGTGAAGTACAGTTAAGGTTGCCATGCCAAGTTATTAAAGAAAAATGTCAATGAAGTACATAAGTAAAGTCAAATGTTAGAAAGCTGTTGCTAAACGGTTAAGCAAACTTTTCTCCCAATTCCTCACACAATCTCTTGAGTTTAATTTTCTCCCTCTTCCTCTTGGGTTGTGTAACAGTATTCTGTATTCAAATGAGTGCCATGCTGCATTTCATGGTATTTTGGTTGTCTGAGGTTTTTTTCAACCACAAAACGTATTATTTTCCCTCAAACCAGAACTCACATGGGGGAGGAGGAGGGAAGTGAGGGGGGGGAGCATGGAATGAAGCACAAGTGTGAAAACACACCGCTGACCGAGCCCCTCCTCAGCCAAGAGCTCGTCAGGGACAGACAGTGTTGTTTCATTTCAACTGTTATTCAGCCTGTTCTGACACCAGCATTCTCTGTTATCCAGTAGACGGGAAGAAAGTCAAGTGAAATATTTTAATTGCAGACTTTCGGCCTTTCATCGCAAACACCAAACCTAGCACAGCAGACACTGGTAAAAGCTGGCTGGCTAATGATTCCGCAGGAGTATTTCTCAGCATTGTCATTGTGCTGTGACTGTCATTTTTACATTTTTCATAGTGTTTTGGGTGTGGACCAATAAACTATATAGTGAATGAGTAACCCATGTACGTAACTCCTCTTTACTTGACCATGCACACCTAAATGAATCTACCTACCTACAAAACATATCTTTAAAAACAGCAAAAACATTATGTTGCTTTACCCAGTGAATACAAATAATAATAATTGAAAATATATTAATTTGAGTGGAATGTGTCATGGAACTGTTAGAGAGAGAAAGTATATATTAACTGATCATTCTGAATATGCACTGAAAGCCTATTAAGGTCTTGTGGGTTTTTGTGGATATGAGCTTTGTTCTACTGAGTTAATCAGTGAATGCTGTGATGATTACATGAACCCCCACCATATTCTAGATCTTTGAAAGCCACAACCTGCCATGCTAGAGTTCTGCGAGACCTGTCATTTAAAGCATTTTAGCTCTAAATGTCTATTTTAGTGTTCTTTAACCCATCTTTTTCATTTATTTAAACAATAAAATCCTAAGGGCCCTGACCCACTCTCATACAGTCCCATTACTTCCTTGGCTACTACTCCTGTGTTTGTCTGCAAAATCTCCCCTTATTTATATTTCACTTACCATTGTCTGTAGTGTTACATATCAGTAGCACTTAAAGTTAATTAAAAACACCATAACAGACTTCACTGCAAAAAAGCATTAGTAGGCATATGTGCTTGTACACATATGTTGCCACTTATACACTCTAAAACCATCAGTGCATACAACTCAATTACACTTTATTTCTGCTCAAATAAAATAGAGTCTTCCATTCCACCCATTTCAATATAATGGGGGCATTGAAAAATATCCTCTGCCATGTGTGTGATTGGTTCTCATTCGTCCCAGTCTCAGCATCTCCACGCTTGGTGCTTTTTCTGTGGTCGCTGTTGTCACTTTTCATTCAACAACCCCTTTGCCACGAACCTATTGCCCCCTGACACAGCCCAGGGACTGTTTGGTGCTATTTTGGAGAGCAAAACTCAAAGAAAATGTCATCAGATGAGTGAGGAGAGCTGTCCCCAATGGGATTTATTCAACCTAAGTAAAATACAGCCATGACAAGGGGAGGAAAAAAGGGACAAGGAGACGTTGAGAGTGGGAGAAACTCTGGCATTATTATGGATGTGTGCTGTTTCCTGTAAACCTCAGACTCCTAAAGCAGAGGGGGGTGGGGGGTGGGGTGGGGTGGGGGGGCTTGTTCTTGTCTGATGCTCTCTGACATTGCAGAGGATTGGGGGGGGGGGGGGACTTGTGCACCCCCTCATCCGTCTAACTCCCCGACAGCCCAGTACACTTGATCTCTTAATTACCAGTTCCCTGGTTATTGGTGGTGACAGCGTTGTCATCCATGACTGGCCCTGAACGATTACCATGTTTGCTTTGAGTGGAAGACTCTTTCGCGTACGGCCCGGGCCACTTACCCTGCAAAAAGAGCCCTGAGACGTGAGAAGGTCCCCTGTAGACCTTCACTCGTCCATTCTGTCAACCTCAATAGTAAGGTCTCCACATCCACAACTACCAAGTTCAAATGAAGTCTCACATGTTAACTACATCATTACACATTTGATGTAACAAGTTAATGTCGATAAGAGGGTTATTTGCATTAATCTACCCACTAGCAAATTCTTTCTTATGTAAATCATGCTGTGCTAGCTTGTTCACGCTCATGGTAGTGCTTGTTTTGTTTTGTTTTGAACACGCTACTGGAACTTTCCTTGTGTGAAGAATCGTTAAGCAATTCCCTCTCCATATAATGATTATATATTACATATCATCATAATATAATACAATGGAATGGAATAAGTGGAGGAATACAACAGCTTCCTTGCCAAGGCAGTATTTTAGATTGGAAGTCCATTCATTGTAGATTTTACATACACAGGCTCACTGGGACAGAGCAGCAGACTATGGTTAATGTTGCATGGGATTTATAACTCCATTCTCCAATGGCCTATAATACAACAAGCTCGATTTCTGCCAATGCCTCGGCTTAGAACTGCTTCAAGAGAGAGGAGATGAGTGCAGCCATAAACCGGTGAATATATAGTTTGAAAAATACAGCTTTGAGCTAATATTTTAGACATATTTTCAAGACACAGAACACTGAATTATATGGCAGTGTTCTACTTCTTGACATTTGGTGCTCCAGTTTTTTCGCTTTTTTGTGGCAAAGGGGCTCGTATGATTGGCCTATTTCAAATTTGTACTGACTTCACCCAGTCAGCGGAGTGGTAATCTGATCTTAGTTTGTAACTTCACTTCTGGGAAATACATGAATCAAATTATGCCACTCTGTAGGCACATTAAGAACCATATAACTTTATGAGTATTTTGAGGTAACAGACCAGTGTTGTCTTTTTGTCTAAATGCTCTCTATCATTCATGTATAACATGTGGCATTACCACAGACCGAAGGTGAATTGCTCACTTAAGCTATAAAGTCACTAGTGTAAAAGAAGTCTCATGTGAGATATCCAGACTAGCCAAACAGACTCATTGAGGGCATTTGCCATACATAAAAAGATTTGAAACTTGAACACTTTCCAAGTAAAAACATTTTTAACCGTACCCTTTGTGTTCATAAAGCACATTGCATTCTTTTTCAAAGAAGCGTTAACATTAGCAAAAGTCGCAGTCGCCCCGGCCAATTCCACAGCTTGCTGAAACGATTAGATTCAGGCTCCATCCATTAATTTGTGTCACAGGATGTTTTGTATTCTTTGATGAGGAGAATTATGATAATAAGAGAGACAGCCGTTTCCTTGCCTTGTGCTTGCCTCGCAGTCTCGCACACCAAACCACAAGAGCCTTATTTTTGTCCTGCTCGTCTCGGGTGCGCTGCTCAGAGCCCCAGTGACATGTGCGAGGCCCCGAGGCGAGCTGAGGCGAGGCAGAGTAATTACCTCTATCTCTGACTCAGCCTCAGCCAGCAGCTGTCGTGACTCAGCGTTTGAAGGCGAAGCCACGGCAGACGCTGATTTGTTCCCCCCTGACTCCTGTCCAACTCCGCATGGCTTTGAGGTCCCAATTATTGGATGGGACCAGCGTCTCCTCCGCGGCCCGGAACTGAGGTTGTGACTGGGCGCTTGTGCGGTTGGCTGGATGGCACCATTCCGCCGGTTCCACCAGCGGAGCCTGTAAGCGATGCAAAAGAGGTTAAGTGTGATTTATTCCCCTAGAAACAGTTGATCGGTCATGGGAAGGACCCCTGAAGGATGTGGGTTTTAACCCTGGGGATATTCTATGACATGACATTGTGTCATTAACTCTTGTTGAAAAGCAGGAATTTTTTACAGTGTTTGTGACACTACATCAATAATTTTCTTTTCTAAAAGGAGCAAACCACACCCTGCCTCGACCGTAATTTTAATATTGTTAAGGACGTCAACTATAGATTGGATGCATAAAACAATATTACAACGCAAAAACCATAGTTGCTATTCAGTTAGGGGAAAAATAATCCCAAGCCCTTTTTTAAAACAGCTGGAACCATTTTAGCAGAGAGCTGCAGTAAGCTCTCCATTCAGCATACACTGGGCGCTGCTCTCATCAACCAAACTAGGAAGGTGTGAATGTACTCTGCCTGGACGCTAATGACTCAAGACATGCCACTCCTGTTTCCCTCCAGCGCCCCGTTGTTGAGGCGGGCAGACAGCAAGCAGATTCCCACCTTGATTTAATTACCCCTGCGGATACACCTCCACACCTAAAGCCCCTCCGTATGGACATCGCAACCCCTTCCTTACCACTCTCAGGCGCGGGTCTTCATAAGTCCTGAGGTGGTGATAAGTGCTGTCAGGTCCCGTCTAGCGTTGCCAATGCCCGCCTCTGCGCCAAGCCTGTGTCCCCTCAGTGGGCCCTGAGAGAGGGCACCCTCTGTCAGCTCCACTCAGCCGACACCATTTCTCATTGGCGCTAATGGCAGGAAAATATACGTCTCTCCTTAAAAGGCATTGTTCCCTAGACTACAGAATATTTTTTTTTGTTTTTTTTTTGCCTTCCTTTAAAAAAAGACAACATACAGTATATTAAATCATCTGAGGCTACTGTGAGAGAGTGTCTTAAATTCAGCAAGGATCCTGGCAGGCTCACGACTCTTGCGCCACACTGTGAGCCGAGGGGTGAAAAAAGTAGTTCAGTCAGCCAGCTTTTCTTTTTTTTTTTCTCCACTCATGTGACCCAGCCCAGCGCTCCTCACTTTAAGGATTATTCTCAGCATCTCCACTTCACCATCTCCCTAATCCTTCCCATTGCCTTTATCTGAACTTATGTGAAAGAAAAAAAAGGGGGGAAAAAGGATGAAGTAAAAGAAGTAGAGTTGTTCCTCTCACCCAGAAGAAGAAATTATCTGATATCAAAAGCTTCTGGCTGCTGCTCTTCTTCTCTCTTAGTGTCTGGCAGCGCGAGGAAACCAGGCAGGAGTTCAAAAACAACATGACAGCCAGACTATAGGCAAGTCTACTCTTAATTTAAGGATAATGTAATCTGTTCAGTCTGCAGTACTGCCAAACATGTGAGGTTGACTCCTTCGAGATAATCAGTAGGATTTCTACCCTGAGTTAACAGTAATGGCATTATTTATTACAGTTATAGATAAATAAGACGGCTTAGGAGTTTGGTGGATACTGGAAGTACCAATATTTTTGTGTCTGAGGCAGTTGTACATTTTAGGAAAGGAAGCTCCATACTACAACTAAAAATCTCCGTCAAATGAATGGTAGATCCCATATTGAAAAAGACACTGCAGCTTAAAATAGGCAAGAATGAAACAGCCCCGTGTAATAACAAACCAAATCAAATCAAGCAGGAGCAAAAATATGAATGACACACAGAGAGGCCTGTTTCTAAATCTCAGCTTTTTCAAAGTGAAATGGAGCGCTACTCATGATTATAAATACAAGTATATTTAGGTCTAAAGCCCGGGGCATTTTGATGCAAAGCAGGTTCTGTACAGTGGAGTCCATAGCCTGCAGTGATCTTAGGAGTTGGGCAGGGGATCGCTAAAGTCAGACTTAATAAAAGTGAAGCAGGAGAAGTTCCTACTTAGGGAAGTGCAGAAAGCTCCTCCTGTCAGGCCCAATGCTTTCCTCCAGAGATGCGTATTGTATTACTGCATCACTTTTCTGTGCTGTTATCGGGAATAATTTATTGTTCTTTGGAATGATAATAATTAGGCGTTGTACTGATGGCTGCTTAGTTCAAATTCGTGTTCCTTGTTATTCTTTAGCAACACACCATATGATTCAAACATCTTAAATGGCCCCAATTTATTCATAATTGCTTCCTGAAATCAACCAAATCCACAATGCAGATTGAACAAGAAGGATGCAAAGAACATTTTACAGTTCCCATGAAAAACAGACATCACTTACAATGGTATGAGGAATATTCTAAGCAGAATTCTTTATTCAGTTCCATTTAACTTCTATGTAGACTTGATGGGCCAAATTCCTTATGCTTTCTTTCCCATTGTAAATGCTGATCAGAGACTAAATGAGCCACATTATGTTTCAATGGGGCTTGCTCATGCTATATCTGGAGTTAGGACATGATGCTATGAGAGAAACAAAGTGCTGTATATGCTCTGTCTCTGAACCAGCACCTTATGCATCTTCTCTAAACTCATACCGCATTAAATGGCCATGTAAAATGGGTTGTCAAGATTAAAATGTTAATGTACATTGTCATGAGAAACCTGTCATCATTTCTTGCAAAAGAAAATAATTGTGGGGACCGTGATGGCTTGACCTCGTTACTGGCTTCAGGGCTTAGCTGTGCTCTGTTTAGATGCACTGCCAGAGCTAACATGTATGTAACTGCCCAAACAGCACCACATTTCATGCTAATCTAATCAGAACTGAATGCACGTTCAGATTATTTTTTATCTAAGACGTCTTGCCGTGGATAAAGTTTGGCATTCGCTTGACAGCTAAGGGCACTGACCTTTGACCTTTGCATGGGGCACTGTCATGCTAGCACACTTGGGGGGGAACACTGCAGAGCGTACTGGAGACAACCACACTAGATTGGAAAATGATGCTGGAAGAAAACTATTTATTGCAGATAGTACATTGAGTTCTCTACTTCAATAGGCTTCCAAATCTTTCCACTCAGATGCTTGTTTGCCAGTTGGAGATAAGATTTGTTTGTGATAAACTGTATGCCTGAAAGCATGTAATCAGATGAAAGAAATATGGCGAGCAGTTCTGTTTCCCTGTGTTCTTATCTTGCTGAATGAGGAACAAAGCTGTTTTCATCAGTCCTGTCAAGGCTACTGAAGCAAGTGATGAACGTGAATTTATTTCAAACTGCAGAGTACTCCCAAAGAAGAAAAAAATAAGAAAACTTCAATCGCAACCAAAAATATTTTTTTCCCACATTATCCCCACTGACAGCATATTGAAAACATCTACTGACAAACTGTCAGTCTGTCTGAAAACAGAACCAAAACTCAGATTGTGAGTCAATTCAAATAAAACACTTAACCGGAGCGACTGAATGAAAGAGGCCAGAGGAGTCGGTCCGCACATGAACCCAACTTTCCTTTGCGTGGTCCATCTGAGTGCCATCCAAGCACCTTCTCCCCAGCTTTAGTGGCAAACTGACGCGTCCAATAAAACCCCTCACTAACTTCCACCCCAGACTCCTTAATGTCTTGGCAGCGCTCTGCTGTGCTCAACTCCGCACAAAGTGGAGTCACCCATCCCACACCCTCCAGCAGCACGCACCGAAACATAAATCAGAACTCGAAGAGCCCTGAGCGTTTCCAGAAAAAACGGTTAGGGGAACCCATTCAGACGAGAGCCAAAATGGAGTCAGTCGCACTGCATCAACCAGCCCCAGGTGTGAGTTCACAAAGCCGGACAGAGCACATGAGTCTAGAGAGGCCACAGGACCGTGCCAGTACCTCAGACGCTCGTGCCCAATAGTTACACACCCTTTCCTCTGCAAGAGCTCATTGTGATCCTCTTCATGGGAGTAGTGAATGCGCCCAGATTAAAATGCAGTCCATGCATGATCATACATATTCTGATGACTATGAACTGTTGGTTATACTGTGCCAGTGAAATCTTGTCATGACGTCATGACTTCAACTGTTAAATGTAATAATATTACAAATGTGAAATTTGTGAAACTACTACTGAGTAATAGTAAATATCATTGGATAAAAAAAAGAAATTCCTGCTTTGCCTTCTCTTATTTAGTGGTAGTAATACTTTACAATGACAAATTAAAGGTTTTCTATTTTACCTGGATATAGGTGTGATGTTAAAATTAGGTTAAAAAATAAACAAAGAAAATAAACAAAAAACTACAGTAGTATGAGAAATAAATATGGATACAAAATGGTACAAATCAATACTGTCAATATTGTATATTGCATTTTGGTCCCTAAAGGCATCTGAAATCAAAGGACAATTCATGCATTTATCAATAGATCGAATGTAATGCATTATGAAACTTCTTACTTTTTTCCCTCTAAGGTGTCCATCCATAAGTGTGACAAAATGACACCAACTAAGCTGAAATACACATAAGACTAAGAGTACAGTGATGGCTTTGATATATATATAAACGTTGTCTGAAAAAGCTCTTTGCAGTACACAAAAATGAAACAAAATGGTGCCAAATGTATTTGAGCCCTTGCTTGACTCAACTAGTAAGAGTGAATAACGTGCACTCGAAAATAGCTGCAGACTCATTTGTCACAGTGCTCCATACCCACGTAGGCTATTTCTGTGTTAGGCTTGCAGTGGGTGTGAGAGGAAGAAATAAATAGCTGGACCACCCTTCCTGACCGGCTGGTCAAAACAATAGATGTTCCCAAATTGTCAAAAGAAACACAGAATTTGATCTTTCCGGCGATGATGCAAATATGGAAAAATGGTAGAAAGGAGAAAAAAATTGTAAATTGCACACAAACAACTGTTCAACTAATATGAAGCAGGCTAGTTCAGCTATAACTGAAAAAGGCTTGGAGTATTAGCCTATGGAGCATCTCCCCTTCCCTCACTCTCACACTCTCACTCTGACCCCCCCCCCCCCCCCCCCCCCCCCCAACACACTTCTCTCTCTTTCTCACGTTCACTCACACTCTTTTTCTCTAACAAACCCCCAAACACACTTCTCTATCTCTCTCTCTCTCTCACACACACTTTCACTCTTTTCCTCTCAGCCCTCGGCCCTCTGTTAGGCTCTATTGTAAGACTGGCCGGTATAAATGAGAAACAGACCCCAATGTGCCTCTCTGGCTCCTTTCTCCTGTCATTTTTCAACCCTACCTTAAAAAATAAAAGTGCAAGTGGACTGAAAATAGTTAGTAGGCAATTGTGAGCCAACAGGTTTCTGAAGACTGTTTTCTCTCCACCTCTCTTGCGAGTCACGCAACTTTCCTGTCAGGAGCCTGGCTGGAAGTGAGGGAAAAGAGCTGACAGAAGGATAGATATAGTCACTGAGTCACTTTCAGAAGCCATTTTTATGGATGCGAATCCAAAAATACACACTAATGAAACATACACACGTACGCACACACACACACACACGCCAGCAATCCTGCTAACAAACAAAAAGGCATTTGATAGGACATCACGTTTGAAACCATTCATGAAATGTGGGGGAAATTAGAAAAAGGAGGAACAAACTTTCAAAAGGGTATCAGTCTTGTTGAATCCTTTCCCACTCATTAATGAAACAGCACAATTACAGATACTTGTCTGTCCTTGGATGAAGGACCCCTGAAACACACTTACTGACAGTAGTGGCTTTGCCTGTGTGTGTTGACAACATGGCACTCCTTTGGAAAAGGTTTTATTCGACCTGACCATATGCATAAGTTTCCGTTTCACTCATCACTTAGCTGCTCGGACGAGGGAATCAGTCCTACCATCTGGATCACGCTGAAAGCGTAGATGTTGCTGTGAATCACGACGCAATAAATGTACTTGTGGACATGTCAAAGCAATAAATCATAAGCCCATAAAAACGTACCTACGTTTTGAGACCAAAGAACCTTCTTTTGGTTATTACTTCTGCTTTGGCGCAGCTAAAAAGCCCACCTCAATAGGTTAACTGTTATCTGACTTTTGCAAACAAACTCTTTCCCTCTTCTTGTGATACTTCAGGCTACCACAGGGGACTTACAAATGGTTGAATATAGCCCAAAGCCATTTCCCATGCAAGGCAAATTAGCATGGTCAGTTAGCACTAGCTTCATAGTGCATGGGTCCAACTTGCTAAAACAGTAACAAGGCCCAAGGTAACAAGACATACATGTACATTTTCTGGGCCACAAATAATTAGTATGCACATGACTGACACTGACTTTTTTAGGAAGAGAGTTATATGTTTCTTTTTCTGTCTTTCTCATCTGTTTTCCTCCTTCTAGATACTCCGAAGGAAACCCTGACTGTCCTGACTGAAGCTGAGGGGAAGCGGGTCTAAGGACAGACAGCGAAAGGCAGAGACGTGCACAGGAATTGACAGTTGCTCTGCCCTAGAAAAAAGGGGCAACACGTTAATGTTTGTCACCGCCGCCGCCACGCCCCCGTCCCCTGGATGCATATTTTGCCTATATCACTTGAAACTCTCACAAACCGCCGCGGCCACGCCCCCGTCCCCTGGACGCATATTTTGCCTATATCACTTGAAACTCTCACTAACCACCGCCGCCACGCCCCCGTCCCCTGGGCGCTTATTCCGCGATTATTTTATCTAGGCCTACATGAAGTTCTGCAGCCGTAATATTATTTAAAAATATATATATATTTCCTTCGGAGGGGCAACTTCAGTCGAGGAGGGCAAACGGGCAGTTGCCCGAGCAACCTTAGCCCCCTCCTGTGCACATCCCTGGCGAAAGGGGCAGTGTGCCTGGCACATGCCCCAGCAGTCTGAGCTCAACCACTGGCCCTGACAGGGGTGAGCAACTGAAGCCCCACATCACAATCAGAGCTGCCGCTGCTAGCCCAGCTTCTCCTGCTGTAGGACACAGATGCAGCCCCCCAGTCTCCAATCTGGCAGTCAACTGCTGGAACAACATGCAGAGTGTTTTCCTGCTTCCCGGTATTTAGAATGGCAATTTGATTAATGACGTGCATTCTAATTAGAGGCATTTTTCCTATAGCTGAATAAATATTTTTCTTTCCGAGGGTCTGGGAATGAAACCACTTATTGAAGTTGCTTAAACAGCCTCTTAAGTGCATTTCTGTGAGACGCTCATTGAATTCTTATACCATACCACTGCAAATATGTTGATGATTTATGATGCTTGATTAATGGAAGACTTTTATCTCCGAATGGAGATTTCTCCAACATCATTGAAGGTGCATTCCACAGAAGAAAAACTAAAAAAAATCAAGAATGGCTGGCATGCATCATCCCATCACCGTGTCTAACCCAAATCCTCAGCTGCACTAAGCCGGACCCTTTATATCTCAGCAGCTGTTAGAGCACTCAGCCCTCATCTCCATCTGCTGTGTCCAGGTCTAGACCCTCTACACCCTCTACACCCTGTCCATGGACAGACGATAGGTGGTCCTGAAATGTCCAATTGTGATGGCTACAGTATGTCTAGGTACTGCTGAAGTAACTGCAGCCTGTGCTCACACTTCGGGGAGTAATTCCAGGTTGTTTGTTAAGCCGTTACCCCACAGATCATTTACCCGCAACAACAGACATGGCGCTCCAGAGGGAGGAGGGAGTTATGTGGCGTGCTACTGTGTCTACATGCCGTTAATACAAATCGCATTTCCAAATTTGCTGCTTGGTTTTTCAACCTAGCAGACAGACAGCATTGCATGTACATACACTCACACATATCACATTGTGAAATAATTTCGCTGTCATTGTTGTAATAGTGCACCGGTTATGGCAGGCGTCCACTGGAATTACGGTTTGGCGCATTCCAGCGAGTATGAATTTACATGCTTTCACAAGCTTTTGACATTTTGAGGAGGAGACAAATAAAAAAACCTAATTGTTTCTAGTAGGAACTTATTTGTCCATTATTATACAATTTTTAAGTTCACAAGTTTGCAACATGCAAGATGTTCTTTGTTCCAAAACTCTTTGAAACACCGTTCTTTGTTGTCCCTCATACAAGGGGCATTGGAATTCCCTATTTCCAAAGGCCGCAAAAAGCAAAGAGCCTACTTTTTCTTATGTTACCCAGTTACCCCACCTTTTTGTTCCTATGATTATAAATATGCAAGAACTACATTAAGGATTAAATTAGCATTCATTACTGTATGTTAATACATTCTTTCAAACAGAAACCTTTGGAAAAACAATCTGCACATGTTGTTAATTCCTACAGTAGTAACATCATAATAAATATATGCAAAGCAGTACAGGCCACTTTCTTTGTTCCCATGAACAGAGCCAGCACTGCACACATACGCAACGCACATGGACATCTAGAGGACTGTGAGAAGCAATTAGTTGAATTTGCCAAAAAGTGTAGTTAGAATTGCAGACTGTACCTTTAAAGGCAACAGATGTACAAGAGCTAAATGAACGATACTGACAAACTGAAATCCAAGTTGGGGTTAAATATGTACTTGCAGACATTTTTTTTCCAGTGTAGAAACACAGCCAAAATCTCTTCTCATCAAAAGTGTAGTTAGAATTGCAGACTGTACCTTTAAAGGCAAAAGATGTACAAGAGCTAAATGAACAACACTGACTAACTGAAATCCAAGTTGGGGTTAAATATGTACTTGCAGACATTTTGTTCCAGTGTAGAAACACAGCCAGAATCTCTTCTCTTCACTTCCCTGTTTGTGTGTAAATCTGTGAGACAAGCACAGTACATTGATCCAGGGAGCTGGGCACAGGCCAACATCAGCCACACAGCAGGGGGTCGAGTGGCTCTGCTATGAGCAGGGGTAAAGTGAGATGTTATGTGTCCACTTCTGCACAGTTTAAAAAAAGCACAGCCAACACATCATCCACTGTTGCTGCTGTTAGATCAGTCTCCTCATCTGCTGCATAAATAATGGTTAAGAATGATAAGAATGAGATGAGAATGAGTGTTACAGTAATGTGGTTAACATGGTTCTATTGTAAACCATATTCATTCTTTACTCTAAAGTACCTCTCCAGCTTATTGCCTTTATTTATAGGAAAAAGACTAGATACAATATCGACTATGTGCAGTTCTTTGAAACTTTAAGCCTGGTGGTCACTAACATGCATTAGACGTTGTATGGAGCTTTAAACCACCACTGATGTAACTAGGTCAACATACTGATTTTACCCCAGTCATACACCTTCTCGTTACATATCCATAGAAAATATAGATTCAATATAGATAGTTTGATTGTTCTCCCTCTCTGGCTGAAAGCACTGTTTAAAAGTTCCAAATGATATTGCTCAACATTTGAATGAGAAGTAAACATTAGCAAATTTCCTCCATTTCTTGGTGAAGAAGTGGGGCAGAAATCCTCTCCCAGCTATACAAACATGCCTGCCCTCCATATGAGAACAACATCTTATAATTATCCAGTAGGTCATCATATGCATTCTTGGGAGTTTTACCAATGTTATAAACAGCACATTTGGGGAAAACTCTTATGCACACACACACACTCCCTATACACAATATTAGAATGTGTGTGTGTATGTGTGTGTGTGTGTGTGTATATTTCTGTGTTTGTGTGTGTGTATTTCTGTGTTTGTGTGTGTGTGTGTGTGTGTGTGTGTGTGTGTGTGTGTGTGTGTGTGTGTGTGTGTGAAATGTTTCAGTACTTCATTCATCAGGATTCACTCCAACAGTAGATCCTCTGGCATAACCTTGTTTTCTGTGCTCTGATTATCCTGGAGGGCCAATTCCAGCTCACCCTAGAAAAAGCATGTCCCGGCAAATAGCTTTGTAATGAAGTACAAATTGAATTGATCTTCCAAACTCTGCTGAGAACCAGAGGAGTTGGTCTTCGTTTAACTTTTAATTGCTTTTTAATTCCCATTCCAAGTCCTTGGCCTTTAGTTCAGAAGACGACACAAGTCCAGTTTGACAAAAGAAATCAGTAGAAATTTATTACTTCCTTTAAATATATGTACAGATTATTTCTACCATCATTCTGCTGCCAAGTATCAGGAGGAAGGCGGTCTTGATCAAGCCTCAAAATGGAGTCCAATGCAGTCCAATTCTTCAGGACAAAAATATGTATTTTTGCTAATGTCCAAATCCAAATGTTTGTCGCTGCATCTTTAGTTCCTACCCAATGGGAGCCAGTTTTCCTTGAGGCAGTGGTGATGTTATTCACGCACCAGAGGCAGCCAAACTATCCTCTGACGACTCGAGGACATTTGATTGCTGTTGTCATTGCATTGGCCCAGAACAGAGCACAAGCACAAACACAGCAAAAACAACATCAGACTGCTACTTTTCAACACTTGAGTTACTTGCAAAATGTCCTTACAAACATGCATGTCTGATTGCACTTGGACAATCATTAAAACCCACTGAGACATCAGTGACTGTCTGCCTCAAATCGAACAGGACACAACCAAATGCATGCCATACCATTTAACAATGCCTTGGCATCGCATTAGAATGTGTCACTGGCCTTTTGTTCAGAGAGCGTTACACTAAAAGACACGAGTGATTAGAGGGAGAGGTTGGCCCCTGCTACGAAAAGAAAAGAAAAAACACAAGGGCAATACTAATCAATTCTCTCTGGTCTGAAAAAAAAAATGTAACCAACCATCAGTAATGAAACATGGAGACCAGGTGTGTTTCATTGGCAACGTGTAAATGTCACACACAATTCTGTGAATTTCTCTAGACGGCTACATGTCTAACCTTTTCTACAAAAAGGCTTGCTAAGATGTATATTTTTTTTAACCAATAAAAACATTTTCGGATATAATACAGCACTCTGGTTTCCTAACTTTCCCAACAGTCCCAATTTTCAGTATAAATAATTATCAAAGCACAGTTTTCACTCATTCACATCACAGATGTCAAAGGTTCACAAACACACATCATACGGCAATCCTAAAAACTATACATTAATACATCATACATACTATGGCTGCTAGCATACATACAAATATACATATACGTAAATAGAATGTAATGAAAAAACCTCTTCATTGGAAGTAATGGCACCGGAAATGAACGCTGCATAAAAAAATAAATGAGATAGACCAAAAGCAATTAGATATGTTCATGAACATCAAAACACGAAAAGTCCATTCTTCTTTCAAAATGTGCATAAACAGTACAAGTGTACAAAGTGTCCTTGAAGAAAGGGTTTGGCCGACTCAGTAACCTTAGATTTCAGGCCCAAATCCAATAACAGTCAGACAAAAGAGCACTACACACTTATCTCCCTGGCCAGCCAGTGAGGCAATGCTAAAGGGCACATATATCTTCCAACATCAAAACTAAGGCTGGTCTGATAAAGGGTATCGTCATTGAACAGCAGCAACAGTATCAAATCTTTATAACCCTTCAGAGTTATCAGAGACCTACGTCACAATGTGGGTGGACAAGGCGGGGAGACAGCCCCCTATTCTCTTTGCTTCCAAACTCACTTTTTTATCATTCACTTCAGACACCTTATGTCTTCCGTGAGTGCCCCTAATTACACATTAGGGTTTGCTCTATGTGCCGTTCTTTTCAGGGAAAGTCTTTGGCAGCAGCAGTGGCAGCGGTAGCAGCAGAGTAAGGTCTTAGATCCTCATCTCTGAGTCCTCACTGCGATCCGTGGTGCTGATCATGGAGGTCGAGGGGCCCTGTGTCACCCCGAACGGGGACACGGCTGGCGAACGAGCGGCCAGTGGTGATAGTGACGGGGAGAAACTGGGTGACATGGCGGCTGAGGAGATGGAGCCCTCGTGGCTGATAGGAGAGCGCCTCAGCGACGTCAGGTGCGGGAATGTCCGGCCGATGGCCGGCTTGGGCGGCACTGACTTAGCACCAGGGTGAGCCACGGATGTAATGAGAGGTGGCGGATCTATCCGGGGCTTCGGGTCGGTCTTGGCCTTGGGCTGGAAGGGCCGGCGCGGGTTGTTGGGCGGTATGGTCTCATCTTTGAGCCGGGCGATCTCTGTGAAGACGTTGGCTAGCGGCTGGAACTGTGGGCACCAGTTGAGGAGGTAGTCCCAGTTGTAGCTGCCCCGTAACTCCTCATCACTGGCCACGATGGCTGTAAGAGAGCCGTCCACCGCGGGCTTCCCATCCTCGGGGAAGGCGTAGTCCTTCGGATGGGAGATATTTAACCCCCTGCCCACGCCCAGGTATCCTCCTCCCTCATCCCTGTAGACGGGCAGCTGACCAGAGAGCAGGGTCCCACTGAGACTGCCCAGTTTCTTCCCTTTAAACCACTGGCTGGCATCCAGGGCTCCTGGCTCGCAGGAGATGTCGGAGAGCTGGTCTGCATCCTGCTGGATGCCCGAGTCGGGCCCTCGGGCGGAAATGTGCTCCTGCATGGAAGACGTGATGCTGGCCACGCGTGGGTATTCATTGATCATCCGGATTTCATCATCCTCGGCAGCCTCTGCTGAGCCTCTTCCACTGGAGTGGGAGGGGTCCAGGGAGCCCCCGCGGGGGTATTGCGCTCCCCCTGTCCCACCCTGATCACCTCCATAACCGGGCAGGGTTTGGTGGTAGATCCTCTCCCCAGATTTGGATTCGTCCAGCTTCTGCAATGCCACGCCTGAGGCCACAGCCCTGTTGCTTGTGTCCTGGGCTTTCTTCCTGCGCTTGGACTTGACAACGTAGAGAGCGATGGCGATGATGACTAGAATGACCACGACCCCTAGAGAGGCGGCAATGATGCAGATTAAAAGGATGTTGAGGTCTGGTGCCAGGCCAAAATTGCTGTTTGTGACATCGATGCTAATCTGAGCTATGGTGACTCGAGAAGTGTCAAGGGGGCTGTGCGCTGTTATATCTACGGTCATCAAACGGGTGTCCCTCTTTGAACGTCCAGAGCTGCTGTGACTACTCGAGCTGTCCATTTTGAGGAAGACCACCCCTGTGGTCTTATTCACATCAAAGTAAGGGGAGGGATTAGGAAAGGAGTAGAGCACTATGCCATCCACCCCGCCATCTTCATCCATGGCCTGTACTTGCCCGATACTCTGGCCCTTCTTGGCTCCCTCAGGCACGACAAAGGAGAAGTCAGTGGTCGTGAACGTCGGATCATACTCGTCAACGCCTGTGACGTATACCTGTACGGTGACTGTGGCTGAGTTATTCCCAGCATCTACTGCCACTGCTACAAAATTGAAAGAGTTGACCTTCTCAAAGTCGAAGGTCGTACGAGTCCTCACTTCACCAGTGCTCTGGTCGACTTGAAAGGAGTCCCTTCCCAAGCCAGACCGATCCACCATGAAGTATTTCAGTTGCCCGTAGATGCCAGTGTCGTAGTCGATAGCATGCAGCACAGTGACGTGTGAATTAGGTGGTTGATTTTCCCGGATGTTTGCGGTTATGGTCTCGATGGGGAAATACGGCCTGTTGTCATTGACGTCCTTGACTTCCAGGGTGACTGGTGCCAAAGCAAAATGACCATGGCCATCTGACGCCTGGACGATTATCACATGTGAGGACCGGCTCTCTCGGTCCAAAGGCTGCTGCAGTCTTAGCGCTCCGGTCCACTGGTCGATAAAGAACAGCTCCATATCATCACCCGAACTGATGCTGTACTGGATCTCGGCATTCGGGGCAGAGTCTGGGTCGGTGGCGGTCAAGCGCAGAACCTCTGTTCCAGACCCGGCCCCCTCGTTCAGCACCACCGCATACTCAGCACGGCTGAACAAGGGCGGGTTGTCGTTGACATCGTTGACGGTGATCACAGCGGGAACGCTGGAACTGCGCTGGGGCACGCCACGGTCCGACACCACGATGGTGAGGTTGTAACGTGGAGTGGTCTCAAAGTCAAGTGGCTCTGCGAGTATCAGTGTGCCCACTGTCTGGAAGCCGTGCCCTTCTATGAAACGCACGCTGCTCTCAATCTGAAAGGTGTTCCCAGAGTTGCCACTGGCAATGTCAAAGTCGAAGCCAGAATTTTCCTGTGACATGTCTCCATCCACCGCCTCGAGAGTTAAGATGGTGGCTCCGGGTAGCTGGTCTTCAGGCACGGTTGCGCGATATTCAGACTGGTGGAACATGGGGGCGTTGTCATTGACGTCTGTTAGCTGAACCTGTACCGTGGTGATGGAAGACAGGGCTGGGGTCCCTCCGTCACAAGCCTCAATGACAACATTCACAGAGGGTCGCTCGGGGTCAAACTCTGCTTTCTGGTTGATGAACAGTGTGCCTATGGAGAAACGTAAACAGATGAAGGAGAGTGCGTATTTCAATAGTACTGCACAAATGGTTAGAACAATATCAACAAACTCTTGACTGTTATATAAAAGTAGCAGGCAATGAAAACATATATATCAGGATGCATTCATGTAGGTTTTTTAATGAAATTTCATCCTAGCATTGAACTACAATGCCATCCGGATATGAACACAGAATGAAAGAGAAAATTGCTGCAAAAACCATCTCACCATTGTTAGGGTCGACATAAAAGCCATCTCTTGAAGATGACATCACTCTGTAAGTGACCTTTCCATTTTCACCAGAGTCTCGGTCAGTGGCCGTTACCGTGACGATAGGACTTCCAGGTGGAGAATGCTCTGGCAAGGTTACCTTGAATATAAAAAAAGTTTATATCATGAACAGTTTACAACAAGCAGGAAAGGACCTATAAAAGTCTTCCTCCTAATTCATCTCTTTTCCTTCCTCAAAATCCCTCCTCGTTAAAGGTGAAGTCATTTCCTTACTCACACTGGAAAACCTCAACAGTCATATTCATGTTGAGACTGACTATAAAAAAGTATTTATTACAGTGAATTTGTGTATACAGGAACAAATTACCCCGTTAGGTTAATTCAATTCCATCAAATTTAATAAGGTGTGAATATCTGGAAAACCTACAACCTCTGGAGCAATAAATGAACTCTGGTAGACTCACATTAAACAAAACGTGATGCAAATAAATGTACAGTGACACAAAACAAAAAACAGATCCCATATGATTACTGTAAGAAACTCTCACACACATACAGGCTCATTGAAGTGTTTCAAATAAATGAGGCTAAACGCAAAGTTAATGTGGTAAATGTTCAGTGGGTTTCTATGGACCGTTCCTCTGATACCTCACTACTGTTATTCACCTGGTAAAGATCCTGACTGAACGTGGGTACGTTATCGTTCACATCCTCCACCAGGATGGTGAGGTTGGCTTCGCTCTTGTGTTTGGAGTCCGAGGCTTGGATGGTCAGTGTGTACCAGGTCCTCTCCTCGAAGTCGAGGGGAGCGGTCAGGGACACTCGGCCATTGTAGCGGTGGATTCCGAACTTCCCCTGCGAGGGGGCATCCAGCTGGAGGGTGTATGACAGGGCGGGGCCAGAGTCGACGTCGTTTCCTGTCACCAGGGTGATCTCCGTGCCGATTAAGGAGTCTGGGGGTGGGCGGAGACAGACAGATATAGCTCTCTCAGACAGGGCGACGAGTGAAGAAAAGCAGGGATGAGGAATGGGAATACTTAATAACGCTTGATAACTATCATGTGTGAACCAGAGTGCTCGTGAAAGGCAGTGAGATATGGAAATGGTTATGGTAATAAGAAGTGATAGGTTGTTTTCAGTCTGTGTAAAGGGCAGCATGTTAAATCACTCACTCTCTGGCACGCGCACTTCCAAAGGTAGAGGGATCGTGGGGCTGTTGTCATTGAGGTCAACGATGATCACAGTGAGGACGGCAGTGCCGACCAACCTCGGGCTGCCCCGGTCGGTCGCTGTAACAACAAGCCTTTTCAAAGAAACACATCCAAGGTTAGAGCACTGGGATCAATTTGACCCTGTTTCTTTTTTTTTTTTAACTCCTACAACTGTCCTTTTCTTTTTTTTCTACCCTGTCTTCCAAAAAAACAGTGAAAGGGAAAAAACAAAGAATTAATTTATTTTTAGGGAAAGGACGAAAAGAACACACTGATAAAATAAACTTGAACCACCAGCAGGTCAAAATATGTGAGAAATGAAACTCCCACCGCGAGTCCACGGAGCAGAGGGGAGCACTTCTGAATCAAAACACATGGGGAAAGCTGAGAGGCTCGGAGCCCATCACACACGGGGCGATAACGCCACGGAGAGAGAGAGAGAGAGAGATGGAGCACGGGAGGGAGGACTGGTACATTCCACAAAGCAGGGGAACAAAGCCCCCAAAGAGCTATGACTTCACTTTGCTCTCTGCCAGACAAAGAACACACACACACACACACACACTCACTTGGTCTGGGTCCAGATCTCACGATCCATGATGGCCGCCGTGGTTATGCTGCCTGTCACAGGGTCGATCTTGAAAAGGCCGCTCATGCTAGAAGACTGGATAGAATAGGTCACCTGACCATTCTGCCCCTGGTCCACATCCTCAGCCAAGACCTGCGAGGCAAAAAAAGATTAACATGATCTCCCGTGATTACATGGTTTGGAGTGGAATGACAGTGGAAAGCAGTACGTGATAAGATAAATATCTTGACCGGATCTTTTAAATACACTGGAAAGTGTGTTTGTACCACAGTTACATCAACCAATTTGGAAACACTCCATGGTGACTGTGGGAGGCCTGACCTGAATAATGGGGGCGTCGTAGCCCTGCGCCTCACGCATGTAGGCGACGTAGTTCTGCAGCTGGAAGCGCGGGAAGTTGTCATTGATGTCCTGCAGAATGAGGTTCATCGCCATGAAGGAGATGGAGGACGTAGTCTCAGCCTTCACCACTAGGCGGAGTCTAGGGGTGTCCTCAAAGTCCAAACCATTGGAACTCTGAACCCAGATCTCACCTATAGGAAAAAGCAGGAATATGGTCAATTCTGAGATATGAACTCTATAACAAAAATGAAATGAATGCAGGGGAACATATAAAATGCAGGATACAGTAGATTTTATCTGCAGACAGGAATATTCTGCTTCTTGTGTGAATTAAAAGCTGCTGGTCAGTGCCATGTCGAAACCTCTTCCAGGAATATCACAGAGACTCTTTCTGTGTGCGGGCTCACCAGTGTTTGCACTGATGCTGAAAGACTGCTGTCTGTTTCCACTGAAGATGCTGTAGCTGATGCCTTTGCGGGAGCCGTCTGGGAAGTGAGCCTGGGCCTGAGCCACTGCTGTGCCTGTCGGAGGAGGAGAGGGCTACACTTAACTCTTCACTCTCAAACTCCACATTCATCAGAAAAGACATGCTATTTTCTTGGAAAAACAGGTACATATTGACATACTCCGGTACATAGCATATTGAATCATATCCACACTATCAATCTTTCATGAATTATTTTATGTAATTGTCAATGTTTTATTGTGTTTCTAACGTAGGAGACTGTTAAGATACAGGATAAGCTCACAGATAGTGTTGTGTGACTGACCTTTGGCGGCATTCTCCTGCAGGCTCACGTCTCTAGCCGCGCGGGAGAAGCGGACGCCACTGTAGTCCTGCTCCCTCACGTATATGATCACCACGCCCAGGGAGGACTGGGACGGGCTGCCCTGGTCCATAGCCTCCACGATGAGGGTGCGCTGGGTCTGCGTGAGGGTGTGGAGGGCCTCCGAGGCCCGGATCTCCCCTGTCAGCGAGTTGATGGTGAAGCCCCTCACCGGACTGGCAAAGCGGTAGAACACAGAGCCGTTGGCCCCGAAGTCCTTGTCCTCCGCACGCATAGAGGCCACCACCTGATGTGTGGCCACGCTCCCGCTGGACACGTTGATGATGAGCGGATCCTGGATGAAGAATGGCGCATTATCGTTGATGTCCTGAATGGTGACGGTCACCTGGGCTGTGGCGTTGCGCGGCGCGGCTGGTGAGCAGTCGACAGCGACCACCTGGAAGCTGTATGAGTTACGACGCTCGCGGTCCAGAGGCATCGCCGTGGTGATGTGGCCCGAGTCCGGGTCAATAGCGAACGCCCCGCCAGCCTCGTGGCTCAGGAAGTACATGATTTTCCCGTTGCTGTCGTCGTCCGCGTCTGAGGCAGAGACCTCCAGCACCAGGGTCCCCGTAGCTGTGTCCTCAGGGATGTCCACCGTGTAGCTGGCCCTCTGGAACACTGGGCTGTTGTCGTTGACGTCCAGGACGAAGATCTGCACTTGGGCCACGCTGCTGAGAGGAGGCGTGCCACGGTCCTGGGCCGCCACCTCCAGAGTGTAGCTGGCCCGGGTCTCGCGGTCCAGGCCCCGAGAAGAGGACAATGCTCCGGAGGTGCTGTCCAGCTGGAAGTCTCTGTCAGGATCGCCAGCTGCAGAGAGGATTGGAGAGGACATACGTTGACATTCACTTGAGGTTCGGCGGTGGCCTGGAACAACCTCTCGGAGTCTTATGAAAGCAGAACATGTGTGTGCATATATCTTATCCACAACTATAAAAGCATACCACATATTCTCCTTGACATGCTTTCAGCACAAATTTGAGCAAATGTCATCAGTACTACGTATAAACTAAACTAAAGCTGCATTTTAAACAGCTGTCCAATTGTGCAGTTGTCATATGCTTGCCTGCTGCCTGGAATCTTAAGTCAGTGTATGTTTACAGTGTCATATAAAGTCAAAATAAAATTAGCTAGCAAGCTAGAGAGTTTGACATGTGCTTAACAATGCAGATAAAGAATTTCACATTTCAAGCTGGAGCAAGGCAGCGCTGAGTCATTCAGTCCCACAACTAAAACGTGACTGTTTTAAATGAATGGCGTATCATGGTCTGAAACACAATGGAGCCCAGAGTGCATATTATTACATAGAGCATAGAGCTCTCAGCTTAACCACACTCTCTATTCCAACTTTTATCTTTACTTCAAAAACAAGGCTTTGTGAATATCCCAGGTGAAATCTGCGGGATAAATAAGTAAGCTTATGTCAGATCTAAAGCCCTCAGTGAACACTTTGGTGTTTCTTTGAAGAAGTCACTGCAATCAGGTCAAACTCCCAAGTGACGAGTGCAAGGAAATCTAAATTCTTCACACACATACAGACTCCTGCTGTTACTGTCACCACCCCCCCCCCCCCCCCCCCACACACACACACACACACAAGCCTGCATGATCACCCACACCCCTGTGCACACACACACACACACACAGAAACATACACACACAGCATCAGATCTGGTGACAGTGAGATTTGAATATTTCCTGAGTAAGCCACTGAGCTTTAGATACATTGTCAGCTCATACTTCTGAGTCCCACTCCCATGTTCCCATGTGAGCATCACTCGTGAGATCACACCTGATGCTCTACACAAGTTGTCAGATTATTTGCACTAATGAGGAATCCAGTCTTACTCACAGAGGATGTGGGGAAAAACATCTATTGTTAGGTCACTTTATCACGGTCCTGCCCAGCACTTCCTGTTCTTGGTCCTATTTTACCTTCTGCCTCCTGCCAGTGTCTACGCTCTGGGTTCCACTCCTGGTCTGCACCTGGTCTTCACCTGCCACTCTGGACTCACCGGTTTCCTGTTTCGGCTCATTAGGAACTGCTCTTAACCACACCAAGCCTTGCTGTTTTGATACTCTCAAGCCATGTTTGTGGTTCGACATGGTTATTACCTGCCTGGACTCCATCTTGTTTTTGCTTAGTTTTTTTACTGTGTAACTGTGTCATCCTTTGTGTTTGGAACTTCTGCCCTGTTGGTCTGTTTTCTGATTTTGACCCTTGACCCCGGTATGTTTTGTGATCTATATCCTGCTTGTGCCTCTTCCTGTTTCATTGGCTGCCTGTGTTATGACCATTGCCTGCCTTTTTTGACAACTGTTCTTGGTTCCTCCCCGTCTGCCTGCCTGTCTGTTTCTCTGCCTCTGGACTATCTGAGGATTACAGTGTCTGCCAAAGCGTTTTTGCCGTTGCCTGGTCAGAACTTTATTCACCCTTCACTCCAGTCTGCTCTGTCTTTGGCTCCTACTCTCCTCGCCTCCCCTGACACACCCTGGAGGTTTACAACAGCGTGGCAAAAACTGTTAGGGAATACTAATGAAAGTGCACTCTATTCTAGAGGGAGAGCACAAGGCAATGGTAAACCCACCACAACTCCGACAGCAACAGATACTGTACTCTACCTATGATTCTGTGTTACCCTGCCCAAAAACATTAAGGAAAAACGGATCAAAGTGCAACAGTAAAGAGTATACTGGAAAGAGAAGACGTATGATGACCCCACCCCACCACAATACAAACATTAGCTCTCAGCAATAACCAGCCAATGCTCTCAGGCCAATGACTACTGTACCTATGATCCTGTACTCCAGCGCTCCTGCCTCCCCTGAGTCCTGGTCCGTGGCCCGGAGGACGCACAGCTCCACGGGTGCCTGGTTCTCTGGCACCTCCAGGCTGTACTGGGGCCGTCCAAACACTGGGGCGTTGTCATTCTCATCCAGCACCGAGATGTGCACCGTGGCCGTGGCAAAGTTTGGCGGCATGCCACCGTCCTTGGCGTAGACTGCAGCGATACATGATCGGTTAGATAAAAAACAGGTGTGAGAAGGTGTGTCGAGGTAAGTAATTGGAAAATGTTGGAAACAGTTGCCAAGCTGCAATGCTGTACTGCTTTACTGTAGAGAATCAGAATCAGAATCAGAATGGGATTTATTGCCAAGTAGGTTTACACCTACTTGGAATTTTTTCTGGTGTGAAGGTGCAAGTAAACATAAAACATAAAAACATAGAAACACAATAAGTACTACACATAACATAAAATCACAAATAAGTACTACACATAAGAAAAGTACTACACATAAGAACCAAAAAACACAATATATACGATACAAATATATAAACAATGATTATAAAAAAAAGTGGAAAGTAGAGTGCAAAAAGCAAAACAGGAGTGCAATGTGGATGAGCAATGTGCAATGTAATGTGTGTTAATGTAACACAGACTTAGGGTGTGGGGGTGGGATAAGAGTCCAGGTCAGGTGGGGGTCCCGGGCCTTGTTGATAAGAGTGGGTGGGTGAGAGTGGGAGTGTACCTGTCAGAGTGTAGTGGTCCTGCAGTTCTCTGTCCAGGGCTTTGGTGACTGTGATGACTCCTGTCACTGGGTCTATGGCGAACCCTTCTTCAGACAGTCCCCCATAAGTTACATGTCCATTTGGCCCTGAGAAAAACAAAATGGATAGATTATCAAGTGAACGCCCACCAGGTGCTGATGTTGACCTGAATCAGATACAGTCAAAAGGATTTTGTCGTTGAGGTTGAAGACTTTTGTTCAAGCAAATAGACTTTTGACTTTGTGTAGTCAACTAAAATCTAAAACCTGAAAAAAAAAAAAATCTAATTTCATATTAACTTGTAAACTAAATGCATTTCTGAAAGCCAATAAATACTCCATATTCATTAAGATATATAGATGTATTTTTATACTGTCGATGGTCTACCAACATTTAAAGATATGGACCATTAAAACATGTGTTGCCCCATGTTGTTTTTTTCCTAAAGACATTAAATATCCCATATGTTTCATTAACAGCTCAGTGCGCTGAGCACTTGCTCTTTCCCTTTGTCTCCGTCCTTCTCTCTCCTTCTCTCTCCTCTGTCCTTGGCATCCGTTTGCCCGATCGCATGCGAAGTGAGAAGGGCTTTGGCAACAGTACGTCCTTACTTCACTAATAGTTCCTGGACAGGGAGTTTATAATCGCCCTGTTTCATATTCTCCTGACTCAGAATGTCAGAATGCAACCCACACCCCCTTTTCAGTGTTTGATTAAAAACAAACACTGCCGTCTTACAATGAGGCAGCGCTGCATGACATTATTCCCTCCAAACACGCCAGCACAGAATCAGAGAGTAGTGTGAACTCAACCGTAAATCTGGATAGTTTCAGCAGCTCAACAAGACATGACTGAATGCAGCAGAAATGTTTCCTCGAGTACGAGTAAATTCAAGGCCACGTCAGATGTTGTCAGGGGACATTGAGTTCACCTTGGTCGCGGTCGGTGGCGGACACGGTGAGGACGGTGCTTCCTGGCTCCTCGTTCTCCTGGATCAGTGCCTCAAACCGGCTCTTCTCGAACCGCGGAGCCTCGTCGTTCACGTCGATCACCTGGACCGAGAGCACCTGTGTGGTGGAGTGCTGGGGAGTTCCGTGATCTTCTGCGACGATGGTCAGGTTAAAGGTGTCCTGCTCCTCCCGATCCAGGGCCTTGAGAATGGAGAGTGAACCTGGGTTGGAGGAAAAGAAAAAATAAAGGGAGAAGGGTAGGGAGTGAGAAGAAAAATTGCTCATAAAAAGCGTCATAAAAAGAGATTTTCGTGTGGTATATCAGCGGAAGCCAAGAGAAAGGTCAATGCATGTAAAGAAACAACTTAAACCAGCTCCCACATCTGCAGGGAGGTGTAAACTGAAGCTGTGGCTCGCATTGCAAGATCGAGTTTTGTGTGGAATAATGAACATCCACACAATACACATATTGCCAGGGACACACAAGTGCATATTAACACACATGCACACACACACACACACACACACAAACAAACACACGCTGAGATGTTCACACTACTTGTGAGAGCTTCAGGAGTTGCATGCTTTAGGGAGCTGTAAAAACGTTTGGCTCTGACTTCTATTTTTCCATACAAGGAGAGTGGCAGTAAACACACTCATTTCTAGCCGACCAACAAACATCTACGCAATAGAGCTGAGATAAACACAACCCCCCTATCACAAACACATCAGCCACTGTGTGCACCACACAAACCATTACTACACAAACATTCAAAGCCCCCCCCCCCGATGACATTTTCAGATAGCATTTTCCTCACGCATAAAATGATGTGGCCAAGAATAGTAAATGTTAAGCACTGTGCCTTACTAAACACTTTCATCCTACTAAAACACCATTTTTGTAGCTCATCTGACAGTTAGGTTGAACTGAGGTAAGAGTTTCTAAGAGTTTAAACAGAAGCACCCACGTGATGATGCAGAGCTGTTTGCTTACGGGAGACGTCTGCACATTGGGCCTCGTTTTTATTTATAATTCACCCGACACACTTCAGCCTTAAACACTTCACGCTGCTGTTTGGGTTAGCTTCCGCTCCCCCCACTCAGAAGGCTCTGCTTTTGCGCTTAATGGCAAAAAAGCCCTCTTGCCAGACCACCACCTACAAAACACTAAAAAAATACTCCCCAGTGTCTGGTCAGTATCAGTCCATTATAACCCACACTGGTCTAACACAGCATCTAAATCCTGACACACGGTCCTGCGCTAGATAGCACACGACTGTGATTTAAAGCAGAATTTTTTTAAAATCAAAAAGCATTCATTTGTGAACCATTTGACATTAATGGAATAAAAAGCTTTCCCCAGCTGGAAAACGGATTAAGTGTCTTTGCCATTTCAGTCCAATTCAGGGTGTGCATTAAGTTGGTCTATATTACCACACTTTGATGATGGGGAAATTTTACGCTAATGGACGTTATTCATCAAATCAAAGGGGCGCCAAGTATATCCAACTCAAATAAAACCCGCACTCCCATGAATGTAAAGCTTTCATGAAAATTACTCTTTCATGCAAAGCAAATCGACCTGGACTGCTGAAAAATAATAAAGCACACCAAACAGATGTGGAGTTAAGGAGTTAGTAGGAGCAGGAGGTGAGGGTGTT
Organism: Clupea harengus; assembly: GCF_900700415.2. NCBI lineage: Eukaryota > Metazoa > Chordata > Actinopteri > Clupeiformes > Clupeidae > Clupea > Clupea harengus. The sequence continues at coordinate 7,860,534 of NC_045159.1, read as the reverse complement.
AGATCCTTTAGACCACCTCTTACCAGTGTTGGGGTTGAGGCTAAATCTGCCAGCGGTGTTGCCGGTCTGGATCCGGTAGGACACGCGTCCGTTCTCCCCCTGGTCTGCGTCACGGGCCATAACGTACAGCACCACGAAACCCACCGGCTGGTCCTCCATGACACTCACAGCGGTGGGCGAGCTGAAGACAGGCGCGTTGTCGTTTTCGTCCGTCACGTAGATGCGTGCCGTCACCGCTCCCCACAGCCTCTGGCTGGGGTCCAGGCAGGAGTCCGTGGCCCGTACCACCAGGAAGAGAGAGGAGGTGGCCTCGTGGTCCAGCTCCTGGCCCAGGGTGAGCACCCCAGTGATGGGATCGAGGCTCAGGAGGTCGGGGTTGTCGGGCCAGCACTTTTCGATGGAGTAGCGCACTTCGCTGTTGGGGCCGCTGCCATCGCGGTCGGTGGCCTGGAAGGTGTAAATGGAAGAGCCGGACGGGGTGTTCTCGGGGATGACGATGGTGACGGGGTCCTCGGGGAAGTGGGGTGCATGGTTATTGCTGTCCTGAACATTAATGTTCAGCTGCACCATGTGGGTGCTAGGGTAGGCCATGGAGAAGTCGTCAACTTCAATCTGAAGGGTGTATTGCGCTCCCTTCTCGTAATCCAGTTCGCGAGCCAGATAGAGTTCCCCCGTGAGACGGTCCAACATGAACGTGCCGTCCTCATCGCTGCCGCCCACCACCACGTAAGTTACCTGTCCGTCAAGCGAAATGTCCCGCTGGTCATGTGATCTCACCGAGCCAATGACAGTGCCAGGTTTGGCCCCCTCGACAGAGTTTATTGTCATAGACAGAGTGTTGGGTTTGGGAGAAGCCCTGACAGAACTCTGAACCTGTTGAGAGAATAACAACGAGTGTCGGGATTAGAAGTGACAAATGTTTAAACAAATAAAAGACATCAAACATTCACTGAAATAATACATTTCCCATCATGCACTTTGATGTTTTCCACACCATGGAAAGCATGTTAATAATAGGCTTCAGTATCTGAAGACAGATGGGGAACAAATGCATGGAGACACACTTCACCCTGGTAAAATGACAGCAGGGCAAACAGATCAAAGATGAGTGAATGGTAAGAAACAAATCAGATTCACAAACATTTCGACTCTTTTCATAGACCCTGGGACGACAATCCTGATAATAATCATCAGATTTCCAGTGAGCGCTTTACCAAAAATGAAGTCAACCCAAGTTCTCTGAAACAATATGTTTGACACATGATAAGTTGCAAATAGCTGAATAGTTGCACAGCGATTTGTCTTTGCATTTCTCTCGTACTGCATGAGATATGAGGTATTTCTTCAGATAGCTCAAATATCACTCCAAGCACAACATACATGGGCTGTTTAACTTAAACCAATTTGGGTGCAATTAAAATGTCAGATACATGAAAGCAGCATGAGGTCATTTCCTCCCAGTCTCTTCCCATGACTGGCCCATGACAAGTTGAGCCCTGCACTCTTTGATCTGCATTAATTGTCCCATAAATTAGCATGCTGCAACATCTCGGGTGTTACTGCAAGGAGCAGTAAAATATTCACCCACAGAAATCTCTTCACATGTCCCATTCACAATCACCACCACACATAAAGATCCCACGACATATCATCATCAGTGAGGTGCCTTGCCCAAGCGAAAAAATACAACGCGAAATATGATCTCGGCGTTGTTATCGTAAAAACGTTATCGTTTGCCGGAGAGAGTCTCCCCGGGTGCGCTACCGTGTCGGGGAGTGGTGGCAGGGTGTGCGGGGTGTGTGTGCGTCTCTCTCTGTGTGATCAGAGGGCGCTGCAGCTGGGCCTCATCACAGCCCATCTGGGAGCGTTTGATCCCAAGGTGCTTTTCCCCCTCCGCTAATCTGAGAGTCACACAACCACAGCACAGGGAAATCGGAGGCATCTGTTCTGTCTACAATTAGCGTCCTGTTCCTCTTTGAAAGCACCTCGGCAGGGAAAAAAAGGAAGGTTGAGGGTGTATTATGCTATGGAAAGCACATTGGGTCTTTCTAAAATTCTAGAGTTACAGTCATTTTTTTCTCTCTCTCAGACAAAAAACCCCAACATATCTCAAAGTCTATTTCTGACAGGTCCAAGTCAGCTCAGGGTGTTGTATATCATCCTTCTGATATTACTGCTGCAGTATACAGAAATATGCACTTTCATGAGCTCAATATCACATTCAACGATATCTTACAGACCTAATGCTGTGCTTGAATAACCTCTGTGCGCCTGAGGCACAAGCTCTGGAATGAGTTAGTGAACAGAAGTTCAGAAATGTAAAATACATGTGCAAAGTAAGTATGACCATGGTAGTAGCTGAGTGGGAGAACAAGATATTGTGACTGTATGGGAATGTTCAGCAGGTGTGTGTGTGTGTGTGTGTGTGTATGTGTGTGTGTGTGTGTGTGTGTGTGTGTGTGTGTGTGTGTGTGTGTGTGTGTGTGTGTGTGTGTGTGTGTGTGTGTATGTGTGAATGGACAGACATATTCACCTGTATGCGTAGCGTGTTGCTGGAGCTCATAGGAGGTGATCCACGGTCAGAGGCAGACACAGTGAGCGTGTACTCTGCTTTCTCCGAGGACCTGAGAGGGGAGGCTGAGCGCAGCTCCCCCGTGTTCGGGTTCAGAGAAAAACGCTCAGCTCTCACACCTACACACACACACACACACACACACACACACACAGAGAGAGAGAGAGAAATAGGACAGAAATACATAGGAACAAATAAATAAATAGTGTTAAGAAGTCAAGTACAATTAAAATGACTGTGGATGAGTGGTTTGGATCTAAATGAGCATGTGTATGGTGGCCAACCTGAAAGGGAGTAGAATATGGTGCCATTCTCCCCCTCATCAAGATCCTTGGCTTGAATGGTTCCGAGTAGAGTACCAGGTGGGACACCTTCCGTAACCTGAGACACAAGGGGAAGTAGCCACAGTCAGTATTACAGTTACAGAAAAGGTCATGCCGAACAAATGAACATGGAGAAGGTGTGGAGCATTGATCATCACACCTGAATTAATGTCTCTTTGCCAGGCTGTGTGTGGGAAAACGCTGGGGCGTTATCGTTGTCATCCAAAACTGTGATGTGGGCTGTGCCGGTAGCGCTGCGTGGTGGGGTGCCACCATCTTGCACTACCACCACTACCTGGTAGCTGGACTGATGCTCTCGATCCAGCTCTGTACGAGTACTGATCTCTCCTGTGAGGCAGAGATAGATTGTGATAGAGAAAGATGAAGATGAAGAGATGGAGAGAGAGAGAGATTAGAGGGAGCACGGAAGGAAATAGAACAAAAGAAGAAGAGAAGGGGGGAAAGGGTAAAGGGGGTTGTGAGAAAATGAAAGGAAAGAAAAATCATAGACAGTGTGATATTTGTAATATAAATACAGTGAGAGGTTCTGTCATTTCTGCTACAAATTGGGGCCTTTAATCACACACACATCCAGTCCAACTAGTGCGGCAGGAACATAGTGTCCCTGCCAGTGCCTGAAGTCAGAGCCAAGGCTTCATCACAGCAAAGCATGGCTTTCCTGCGTTCTCTCTTAACAATTACAACAGGCCCGCTGAGCGCATTGTGCGACTTTCCAAGTAAAGGATTTAAGGATTTTAATTAGAAATCAACCACCTGTTCACTTGTTTCTTTTAGATTCCCACAAACCGAAAAAAAAAATCTAAAGGGGAAGCTTCTCACCTGTCTGGGAGTTGATCTGGAAATGCCTGTCGCTGTGGAGGAGGCGGTAGGTCAGACGGCTGTTGAGGCCAGCATCGCGGTCCGTGGCGGCGACTCTCCCAAAGCCCGTCCCTTCCGGAAGGTTCTCTCGCACGGCTAGGAAGACGCGTTCTTGGGAGAGCCTGGGGGAGTTGTCGTTCTCATCGGTGACCGACACCCTCACAGTGGCGCTGCCCGTTTTCTTCAGGTGCCCACTGCCGGAGGTGGCCAGCACGGTGAGCAGGTAGATGTCCTTCGCCTCACGGTCCAGAGCACTCTTCACAAACAGCCAGCCGCTGTCGGGCAGGATGCCAAAGCCGGCCGAGTCGCCATCTGGTTGCAGGTGATAGGACAGCGGGGCTGATGTTGCCGAGCCTCCTGAGGCCGCTGCTCCATTGCTGCCACCGTCCCTGTGTCGGGCACGCACCTGGAGGACGCGGGTGTTGAGCGCCGTGCCCTCCTTCAGCTCCACGCGGTAGTTGAGTGTGTCGAACACGGGGCCCTGGTCATTCTCCGCCTGCACGTGCACCACCAGGGTGAAGGTGGCGCTCAGTTGCGGGGCGCCGCTGTCCTTGGCCACCACCTGCAGGTCGTAGCGCGGGGCGCTCTCGTACGACAGGGCGCCGATGAGGCGCACGTCGCCGCTGCTCCTCTCCACGCCAAACGTGCGCTGGCCGCCGGCGGACACCAGGTCGAAGCTCAGCTGGCCGTTGGGGCCCGAGTCGCGGTCCTCGGCCTGGACACGGTACACCACCGTGCCCATCTTGGTGGCCTCGGGAAGGAGTAGAGATTCGGAGGAGGAGGGGAGGAAGGCGGGCGGGTTGTCATTGACGTCGGCGATGGTAATGCGCACCCGCGCGTGGCCGAAGGCAGGCGGGGAGCCAGTGTGCGCCTGCACCTCCAGGTTGAGGGAGGAGCAGGCCTCGTGGTCTAGGGGGAGGCTGGTCCTCAGGGCGCCTGTCTCAGAGTCCACCGTAAAGTAGCCGTCAGGGTCGCCGGCAGAGATTGTGTAGAAAATATCTTTAGAAACACCTACAGAAGAGAAGAGAAGAGACACGAAGAGAGGAAAGAAGCGGGAAAAAGACGGAAAGAGAGAGGGCATCTCAGTTCACAGCACTGTGAGGTAAATTCTAAATCATTTTTAGCCCTTCATTTCTCAGCAAATAAGTGCCATTAACGTTTGATAAAAATGACTGTATCAACAGAGTTGTGGAAAGGAATTTACATGGATATGAACTGTGCTGATATAAACTACAGCTGGTTCCCTGTTTGTACAACTGGCCCCTGGATGGTGGGAACATGCTGCATAAGGACACTAAGCCCCCTATATCAGTATCTCTGATTGACAGCAATGTCTACATTTGAATCCCAGGATTAGGCGGTATTGTGTGACTATACATGAAGGAGCTATGTGAGTGATTTTTTTAAGGAAATTTCCCACATACAGTGGGAAACATCTTACGAGCCAGGACTAAATAGAGAGAGAGAGTATGTGTGATTTGGCAGAGGCTCACCGGTCCTACTGCTGGCGTGCACCACGCCGACCTCGGTCCCGCGGAGCACGTCCTCCGACACCGTGAAGAAGTACTGAGCCTGCTCAAACACAGGGGGCGCCACCGAGCCCTCCACCACGCTGATGTTGACCCTGGCATTGACTGGCGCCGTGAGCCCACCACCGTCCTTCCCGGAGATCACCATGGAGATGACGGTGTTGGCTTTGCCGTGGAGAGAGCGTGACAAAGAAATCACACCTAGGGGACAAGTGGAGAGAGGAAAAGCTGATCGCACTAGATCACTGATAAAAGTGCTCGATAACCGCACTGATTAGAAACATATCATACACACAAACACACACACACACACACACACACACACACACACACACACACACACACACACAGACCTGTGTCTTTGTTGAGAGTGAAGAATCCCGAGCCTCCGCCTGGTACAGTGCGATAGGTCACCCTCCCGTTCTCTCCAGCATCAGGGTCACTGGCCGTTACCTTGATGACTGAGGTGCCTGGGGCACTCTGGGTGCTCAGGCTGACCGCGTACTGCAGGGGGTAGAAGGTGGGCCTGTTGTCGTTGATGTCCTCCAGTGCCACCCTCACGTGGGCAACTGAACTCAGACCACCCTAGTGGAACAAACACACGACACTTCTTACTAAAAATGTAACTCTTTGTGTGCGGCTGTGCAGTGTGGGTGTGAACAGTGCAGTATCTGTGCATGGAATGGACAACCAATAACGTTCCTAGTTATGTTATGCCCTAGTTTTTCATTTGGAAATTACCAAACCAATTCTTTCTTTTGTAGTCTGACAAAAGACACAAATTCGGAGCACCTTCATTTGTGCAGATGTAAATCATGGATGATCGTGAGAAAAAGTCAGAGATATAGGCTGAATTGTTTGTTTTGTTTATACAACATTTGCACACACAGCATTATGATGCCATTAATAACCCAGATGGAAAACAAAGAGAACATTCACCAGCTGCTGCCATGCGGCCGGGAAGTGTGTGTGTGTCGGGGGGGGTGGGGGGGTGGCAGTCTATATGCGTGTGTGTGCACCCTTGGGACACTTTGTTTCATTGCCTTTTCATTTGAAGCACCCTGGAGCATTGGTGCAAGCAGTAACAATAGCCAGTGGTCAGTGGATCTCCACACTGGGATGGGGGATGGTAGGCGGTGTGTGTGTGTGTGTGTGTGTGTGTGTGTGTGTGTGTGTGTGTGTGCACGCATGTTTCATCTATGCATGCTTTTGCAGCCATGTATAGCTAAAATACCAGCAAAGGTCATCTTTTGCTCTCCTTACGTCCATTCACCAGCTGGTTCATTGCAATTGGACCTCTCAAACAAAGAAACCCATGGGTTATAGATCATGGTTACCTGCATAATGAAAAACAAACATTATCTTTAACATCATCTGAACCTCCTCTGCTCTCTCACCCCGTCCACTGCGGTGACGGTGAAGTCATAGCTGTCTGCTCCCTCGTCCCGGTCCACGCTCTCGCCGGTGCAGATCTGACCCGTCTCCTTATGGATGGTGAACTGGCTCGGCACGGTGCTGCCCACTCCCGACCCGATCGAGTACGCGATGGCACCGAATGACCCTCGATCTCCGTCGGTGGCCGTGACCTGTGATGACACAGAGAAGGGAAAGGGACGCTCCATTAACGTTTGTTCCTTTGAGTGATATTTGATGATGTTTTAGTGTGAGCGCAGGACGTTCAGTGAGGCGATAGCATCTGTCTGACACCCTCTTATCACCAAAAAAAGCCCTCAAACCTCAGCTAATGAAAGCAAGATGGGCCTGATATCTGCTCAGTGACATCATCGATGCCTCAGGGCCTCTAGTTTCACCCCATCAGCATTTCCCCACCACAGACATCACCTCCCCCAGCTTCTCTCTCTCTCTCCTTCCTTCTCTCTCACTCTCTTTCTCCCCCTTCTATCTCTTAATCTCGCTTTCCTCACCATCCATCTGGGTCTGTCTCTCTCTCTCTCTGACTCATCTCTTTCTCAACTTATATCAATATTTCATTTTTTTTTTCAATCCCTGTCCCTAAGCACCATCTCTCTCTCTGTCTCTCTCTGTCTCCTGCTGTTTCTCTTTCTCTGTCTTTAATGAGATGGTTAACGCCCGTGTGAGTGGATTCCAGTGAGTGACACACTCTGCCCTGGGCACCACTCTCAGTGCGGACCCCGGGAGGGTGAGTGGGCGTCGAAACGATGCTGGAGCTGGATGCTCTTCACAGATCCCTGACTGCTCTTATAAATGAGCGGGCACCTGGCCACGGCACAGAGAAAGAGAGAGAGACAGAGAGAGAGAGTGAGAGAGAGAGAGAGAGAGAAAGAAAGAGAGACTTCTTTCTGCTGGACAAGGGGGGAATGGAGATGAGTAATGGAGAGAAGATGCTGGTCCATAGCGTGCCGCGGGGAGACGAGGTACAGGCAATATGTCAGCTGCTTTTGGCATTGTGTACCACGGACACTCGCTCACAGAAACAAAGTCTGGGACGGCTCTGGTTTTCAGCTTATGGTCAAATAAGGACAGAAGCAGGCAGAGCTGTGCAGTGACACAGAGATGTACCCCCTCACACACAAACCCCAACCCACCCCCAACACACACACACACACACACACACATATATATGTACATATACATTCTATCAGCGTAGTGGTTTGAGCAGGCCATGATAAACAGAGAACAGTTTGGATGCCTGTCCTTCTCTGTTCCACAAATCACAAAACCAGTCGTTTGTCTAGGCACTCTGCCTCCCTAATGCACTGGCAATGAGACAAGGCTGCAACGATACACTTATGATATTCAAAAAAGAAACGCAACAAAAAACAAAGAACAAAAGCAATGGCTTTTGGCAAGCCATTTATAAACCATTAACAGATCTTAAGCATTGATAGACATGACATTTTGAAAGCTAAGTTTGGAGTGACAGTCTCCGCTGAAAGGGAAGGGTGGTTCTCGCAATGTTATCCTGGACTCTTCGGAGGAGATGACTGCTGACTCTAAAGCTTTATTGTCCGAACGGAATAAAAGAGACGTTGAAAGGGCCTGCCATTATCGTGGAGGATCAGGGCAAAGCAGCCGCCAAATGGAACTCAACATTAAGCAAAATGGAAAGGAAACGACAGTTCATTTCAGCTCCCATGTACAGTGGTGAGCTGCCCGTGCGGCCACACCCTCTGGAGTCACACACATCAGAGTTTTCAGCCATTAACTACGTGCACATTTTAACGACAGTGGTGCACAACACACACACATACACAAACACACACACACACACACACACACACACACACACAAAAACACACACACACACACACAAACACACGTACACAAATAATACACACCCAGTCAGTCAATAGCTGTACATCAAATTGTGGCTGCAAGAAGAGAACAAGAGGACTCACAAGTATGCAGACCGCATGGATTTGGAGAATCAGCAAGACGTACACACATATACCAATATACACACACACACACACAAAACTGCCCTTCACTCTGACCAGCACATAAACATCCGTAATGTCAACAGCTATAGTCGTGGCATGGCTCATCCCTCTCCTAACACACCTGATTCACATCTCTATGTCTCCACGCTAGTTTTAGAGAAGACAGGCAGGCCGCTCACAACCTGCAGGTGCTGAACCCCGCTCCATCAGCAGGCCCCAGTGCAAGCGGAAAGATCGGGGTCCCCACCTTTCACCTCTCTCTTCATGCAGTAACCTCTGGCTCACCATGACACTTGCTGTAAATGCGATTACATAGGTGGTCTTCACACCCTTCCATTAAGAAGGTATGTAGACACACGCACACACACACACACACACACACACACACACACACACCATATGCTAGTAACCTGACAAAGGGCTTCCTTGCAAAACATGTGGTGGAAGTAACCTTTGACCCCTGGAGGTCCAGCAGGTCAGCAATTTTTCTAAGCTTATTTGAAGATTCCGAAAAAAAAGAGCTCATAATGAAGCCTGGTGCCATTTACAGACACTGTAAAAATGGAATTCTTTCGGCGCAGCTTTTGAAACCTGTCCAATGGGGGCCAAGGCTGTGTTAGCCACAAGCTGTGAGGGACTGACCTATGTGGTGACCGACTGCTTTGCTGAAAGGTGACAGAGGCCCTCTTTTTCTCTTTTCTTTCCTGATGGGGATTTTTTTCGTCTCTCTCTCTTTCTCTCCAGGCTGTTTTTTTTTGTTCCATATTTACGAGTTTGAGAAGTTAAAGCAGAGGTGAAGGAACTGTTTTCTCACAGACATCTGCCAAGTGTTCCACTACACATCAGACGTCTGCAAGCACTCACTCTGCTCTCTCCTGGACGACTGAGGTGTCTGTCCTTGGACATCTTCAAGGCTGGAGCACAGGCTCCTTCTGTTACAGAAAACAGTGAAACTTCCCAAAGAGAACAAAAAAAAAACCCAAATGTTTTTTCTATAGATAATCATCATCTTCCATTTCAGGTGGAACAACAGGCCAAGCCGCAGCATGTCCACTAGAAAACAACAATAGGGCCGAACTGAATAAAAATGATTACTTCACTCCAACAGTCTTTGAGGGTTATTTTGGTTGGTTATATCATAGCATTGAAATATATGTGGGAAGCAATTACTCATGAAAATATGGGTCATTTTACATATTTTTCTTAAGTTTGTGTTCATTTTAGATTTGAAAGCTGGGGGCATGTACTCCGTCCATGAAGTAACAGTGAACCTGATGAATCATAATATATTCTTACTGAACTTGGACAAAAATAGCACTTATGTGAAGTAATAGTAGGCTTTCTGTTCCATGTGAGCGAGATATGTTACAAGTGGCTTATCCACATAAACCACATAGAAACAGCAGTATAGCAGATGGCTGCTTTCAATAGTATTTAGACCACCAGAGATGACATCCAGTGGTGACCTGGTCATCCACATACGCAGCAGACCTATCCCAATACTATACTGCCTCAATTTCCTATTGGGTATAGAGGACTGTAACATTATCAGCCTAGTGCGGGTGATCTTATGTTTGCCTGTGTTCTCTGGGTATTTTTGTAGATTGGGGGGATTAGGCACCTGTGATGGTAATTTGTGTCTGTGCGTGCTTGTGTGTGTGCGTGCTTGTGTGTGTGTGTGTGTGTGTGTGTGTGTGTGTGCACATGTGTGTGTGTGTGTGTGTGTGTGCACATGTGTGTGTGTGTGTGTGTGTGTGTGTGCACATGTGTGTGTGTGTGTGTGTGTGTGTGTGTGTGTGTGTGTGTGTGCACATGTGTGTGTGTGTGTGTGTGTGTGTGCACATGTGTGTGTGTGTGAGATGGGGGGCAGGATCTGGTCAGTCACCGGAGATTGTGCACCTGGTGAGAGGATGACCACAGGAAGTCCCACATTCAGAGCACGCTCCGTCACTCTCACTGGAGTGAACTCATCCTTTAATGCCACCAGAGACACAGAGCCACGTGGGAGAAGGGACGACGTGACGAGGATAACAGATCAGATGGACCGTATGGAGATGATGTCATGATGTCACCTGAACACAACTGAGTGGGGCACAATGGGGACTTCTTTTCACTCCTAAGGTCAAAGTAGGAAGTGGATTCAGTGGATTCAGACGCTGACTGAAGTCCTCCACTCCAGTAGTGTGTGTTGTGTGGTGTGGTGTGTGCTGTGCTGTGCTGTGCTGTGCTGTTCTGTGCTGTGTGGTGGGTGGTGTGTGGTGCTGTGCTATGCTGTGTGCTGTGTGCTGTGTGCTGTGCTGTGCTATGCTATGCTGTGTGCTGTGCTGTGCTGTGCTGTGCTGTGCTGTGCTGTGTGCTGTGTTGTGCTGTGAGGCCAGCAGCTGGTCTGAGCGGGGAGCAGCACAGAGGGGAGGAAAGCAGGTCATCGATTCGCTACACTCTCCAGGAGACTAGACGCTGCAGGGCGTAAAGACAGCCTGTTGTCTCACGGTGCAAAACACACACACACACACATACACATACACTCACACACACACATCAGTTGTACACACACTGCTATGCAGACAGAGATTTATGAAAACCCAGGGAGGCGGTACAAAAAAAAAAATGATAATAATTTCAAGCCTTTCACACAATAAACATGTTTACAAGATCCCTGGACTTATTTCCTCTGGCTAAAGGAAAACTTTCCGTTTGTAGAGAGACAAGTCCCAGATGCAATGACTGTGAACAATGCGGCCCACTCGTCACCATCACTGCAGTGTTTGTTTTTGACGATGTCCGTGCAGAAGCTGGTATTGATTGGGCTTTATTGTTGGCGTCAATCAATGAGACGCAGTCCAGTTAAATGAAGTGGCTATTCTGAGTATGACTCATTACATGGATATCTCGACCTCATGCAGTGTTTGATCAAGTGTTTGATCAGAAATGTGAAGACTAAGAAGCGTTTTCCACTTTTTTTCTGTGGAAATAAGAGTGATGACCAATACACTTAATGTAAATTACAGTTAATCTAATTGTCTATGGGCTATCTGTCTATGGGTCTATGAGTGTAAAAAATGTGCCAACCTCTTTTGAGTGTCTCTTTATAATAATAATATTATGATCTCTATCTAAAAAAGCGTAGCCAATTGCTAAATATTAGGGGTCCACAGAGAAAGGTCTGGCGATATGCTCTCCGGATACAAATGTAAAGGGAAATCATGACCAGATACATGTGCAGATGTGGATAGGAATTTGGCTGTTTCCTCTCCTTAGCTTTCTTGGTTTATTTTTCTAATTATGAAAAAAATTCAATTTGATAAATGGTGATTTATGGTAATGTGCGTTCTAGTGTCCCACAGCAAGAACTGACACCAGCAGTGAGAGGCAATCACGGACCTCTGCAAGACTGGCCCAGTGAGGAGAAACAGAGCAAATGTCACAGCAGAACAGATGTCCACTAAGAACCAAAAAAAATAATTTACTTCAGTTCAAACAAACAAAAGACAATGGCCAACACATCAGGAAATTTGACAATAAAAGCCGGATGGACATTCTCTTACTTGTAAGAGTACTCTCTCACAGAGACAAAATAACGATGTGTTTCATCTCTGCTAGAACTACAGCTCTTTTTGAAGCAGCGGCCTGGATGAATTCATAGTTCATTCTTTGTTAAGGCAGTAAACATTGGAAACAAAATGGAGAAGTGTGTGATCTCAGTAAGAATACATTGTCAATATTGTTTTATTTAGCATGTTAGTGCTAATTTAACTTTGGACACAGACATGACTCGCATGGCAAGCGAATTTCAAGTTCATCCATAGCTGTGCCTTCTGTGGGGAGGTTTACCTGTAACATGTACATGTTAATCTGACCACTTTAAGGTGTGTCAAGAACTATATAAGGATAATTGGGGGGTGGACGTTAAGAGTTCATGTGCACATGATTTTACACTGATTTGACTCACAGTCCGATTTATGACCAGAACAAGTGTGTGTTGTCCATTCAGTGTGTTTGACTGACGTAAAAACCTCTGTACACAGATCGTGGGACTGTGCGTACACATGGTTCTACGGCAAGATTACATTTAGCCCCAGGAGTATCATGATGGCATAGTTTCAAAAATATCACGTCATTTTTGTTTCTCCAAGGTGGACACTGTGATTAGGACATAAAATAATTCTGTGATTTGAACTTCTGACAGGTTGTTTGATAGGACATTAAATGCTAAATACGGAGAGAACTTGTCCATGTTCTTCAGATGCGGGAAGAGTTCTCTGAGTCAGAACAACATTGATCCAGACACATTTATCTTACAGCCAAAGGTCTAAACCATCATGGAGACGTTCCACTGTCCAGTTGATTATGTACGGCTGACTGTTAACAATCCACAGATCACCCTGAGGGACATGGCAGGTGTTTCTCCTCACTGTCTGTTGGGTCCTCCTGGGAGGTATTCTGTGACAAATGGTCATGACATCATGACCCAACTGATTATTTTTATAAATATATTGTCCTGTTAAATGAATAGATCGTCATTTCATACTCATTCAGAATTGGGAGCACAAAAACATTTTGTATAATGCTCATGTTATATGAAAAGGGCATTGGCCATATGCTGAACTGCACAAAGACACATGACAAAACATAACACACACACACATACACACAGACACACTACTCAGGCCTGAGCTCTGTTATATTCATCGACATGGTCCATCATTACTGCGGAAACTGCCATGGGCAGAACCCGTTTGAGCTCGACTGTTTCAGCCGAGGAGCTCAGATGCATTAAATCTGCACTCAATTTAGGATCAATTGCTCGCTATATTCACGTCAATTAGCAGGAGATTCCAGAGAGGCTCTTTTTTTTTCCTTTCTTAAAGTGGCGTGACTCCGAAGTGTTGACTCAGGATGAAAATCAGTCATGCCTCACAGTCTGAGCAGCATTCCTGGTAAACAGTCTTTCCTTGTCTGTTTGCACAGAGTGCAATGCACATCTGCCGGGTCAGTCTTCCCAGAATGCAATGCACATCTGTAGGGTCAGTTTCTCATGTCCATAATGGGGCACCCATGGCAACCAGCAGATGATGTTCCATTGCCGGATTACTAAACAAATATTAAAAGTATGCATGCTGTAAGAAAATGTTGGTGTTTGTTCACCTCAACTTGTTGACATTTTTACTCTGCCGCTCTTTCTGGCTATTTTCTGCCTCAGTCATCCATCAATGAAAGAGAAAGAAAGTTGCGCTCTTTCAAAGAAGAAACCGCAGCTTGAAGTGATTAATACGGAGCATACTCCATTTAAGGAGTAAAAGAGAGGAATACAGAGAGGGGAGGGGGGGGGGAACGAAGAAAGAGAAAAAAAACACGAGAGATGAGAGACTGATCGGGTGCAGAAACCAAAGGATACCTATAACAAACATGACATGAAAATGTACCATTGACCTGTAGATACAAAGAAAAGAGTGAAGCTAATCTCAAGAGTAACTTCATAGTCAGTCCAAGGTTGAACCCCAAATGAAGGCCGTTTACAAAGGAAACTCTGATGGGCTTTCCTTAAAAGTCGGTTCTTGAGGGTGATAAAGACTCCCAGAATAGAAGCCCATTTGCATTACTATTTCATGCCATGCGAATAAGAAGGCTTAGTCTTCTCATGGCACCAGAGCTCCTGTTGTAGCAGACAAGCCTGAGTTCACCGAGTACACTGGTTAGAGTCCTGCCGAAGCGGATCAGTTTCCCCTCACAAGCGAGGGGCCTGTGGCAAATCATTAGTTATTACCCTGCTCACAGCGCTTAACATGAAGTCTGAATTATTCATCTTCAGGTTTCCTCTCTCCCTCGCATCCCAAGTGGAGATGCTAATAGAATAATTTACCACCTTCTGAGCGAGAGGACTCGATCCGCTTGTGCGTGAAGGACAGATGCTCGGGAGCACATGCAAACACCAGCCGCCCCCACCACGAGCTGGAAATATATCTTTCAATTGGTTAATCTCTTTCTTTTTCAGTCCAAAGGGCTAGTTAAACCCCCTCCTCATAGCCGTGAGAGGGTCAGGGAGAGTTAAGAGGATAGCTGACTACCATAACAGATGACTTCGAGTGGTTCAGGACTATATTAAGATAAGAGCCATTTGAATGTGACTTTATCTGGTGCAAAGCCCTGGATGCAGCACCTCTCAGTCATAACCCCACCCCCCTCCCCCCCACCGTCCCGTTGCACAGATCCATTTCAAAGGTATGCCAGGGCTACAGGGACAAGTGAGTGGCAGAGGTCCTGATTGAAGATGAAATCATGCCTATTTTCACAAACCAGTTAATATTTATAGCCAGTTTAATCCTCTCCACCTCCTGGCTCTCTGTCTGTCTGCCCCCCACCCCCCTCCCCCCAGCAGGAGGAGACCAGATAAGGCCTAGATATGAAGATGAGAGGAGCGCTGTGCGGCTGAGGCGCAGTGGGGGGCTCTGAAGTGTGAGGGGACTTAGTGCAGGCTAACTGGCCAGCTAATGAGAGCAGAGGTCATGAGGGGAGCTGGAGAGCCGTGTTTTTAGACGCCTGACGTTTGCTCCAGAGAGGGCTGCAGCTAATAAAAACCTGGACATTTCTTTTTTTCTTTCTTTTTTTTTTGAATCTCTGAGAAAAAAAAGAGTGCACAGAACACTCGGGTCACCGAATGGCCGCGACTGCACCGGACCACGGGGTTCCATGTGCATGACGGTGCTGAGCGCTGAGCGTGGAGTCTGTGGCTGGAGAGGAGAGGACACAGATGGGGAGATCCTTCCACAGCCAGGGTTCAGTAAATCACATCCAACTCTCTCTGGCTCATATGCGCCATATGCCATGTTCTGGTTTTTTTCTGGTTTTTTTTTCCCCACTCCATTGTTTCTCATGTACTTTCAATAAGCTTAGGAGTTGTAAAAAAAAGAAAGTATAGACAGTATGACAAACACAGGGAGAAAAGTGTATGCGAGAGGAGACTGAGAGATTGAGAGAGATTGAAAGAGAGATTCCTTAAATTCTTTCAAAAGTGTTTCCCTTGTTTTATGAGTGGAGATTCATTATCCAGAGAGCAGTGGTTCTTGCCAGTCATACTGCCATTGTAATTTCCCCTCCAGTGTTGGCAAAAACAGTAATTAAGGGGGCCGGTGACGGACTAGGGACAGTCCTCCTCTGTGTCTGCGAGCTGGAGTAAGATGAAGACAGACAGCCTCCAACCACCGCTCACTCCACTGGGACTGTATCTCAACAACTGGAAACCACTCTGGATAATTCTAGCAGAAGTCTTTGTAAGAAAAAAAAAAAGCTGTACCTCAAAGAGGACTTCAAGGAGAGGGTACACTGTGCATAAACTTTTATGTGTGTGTGTGTGTGTATGTATGTATACACAAACTATCCGTTTTCATGGCTTTTCCAATAAAATGTTTAAGTACAATATGAAGTTCTTTTGATTTTTGCTGTGCTCTTTTAAAGACATGCCGAACAAGAACAATTTTTTTTTCCTTTTTAAGACTTGTCAGGCAAGCCATTCTTCATTTAACCGAATAGTTTTAGCGCCCAATTAGCATTGTATGTTGAACATGTATACATGAAAAGTTTTGGGCAGCCTTGCTTTGTATTGTTTATGTGGGATGTTTACGACTATTGTTTTCCAGCATTCCGTACTAATAGTGATTCTCTGGCAGTAATTTGTAGCACTTTCTAAAGGATGGTTCTTGAAACTTCCAGGAGTTTCCTCAATCTGTCTTACCAGTCACTTTTATTAAAGGGCTTTAAGGGAGTAAAAAGAACAGAAATGGGTATGAGAGTGCAGGTTGTGACATATAGCACTTGGACCCAATCAGGAACAATCAATGAGACACCATCCCCATAATACACACACACACACACACACACACACACACACACACACACACACACACACACACACACACACACACACACACACACACACACACACACACACACACACACACACACACACATACACATACACACACAAGCGAAATACATTCTGCCAAATGGCCCTTGCTGCACTATGCACTCCGAGGTCTGCACACATGCGATTGGATATTGCAAGCACTGAGAGGGGGCCTGGGGACCAATCAAGTTAAACGCAGCTTGATTAGCATCCCCACCGGACCCCATAATGACCCGCTGGCGGGACAGGAGGAGGGGGTGGGGAGAAGTGGCTCAGCGGCCTCCACTCTCCCAAACAGAACAGGCTTGTTCTGCTAATCAGACCGGCCCGTGGGTCACAGACGGGCCTGCCTTCCACAAGACCTCTCTGTGCGTATGCTTGAGAAATTAACACTTACGTCTTCAAATATAGTTCAACGTCATTTCGTGTACCCCTAATATTAATGCTTTCCATTCACCATTTCCTATTTGTGATGTGACTAAGCTAATACTTTTTGGCCTGCTTTTTTTGTAATGGTGCTTCCCATTACTTTTTACGAGAGCTTTTTCTGCATTTCTGCTTCTCCGCAGTGCTGATCATTAAGTATTGATTGCTCAAGTGAGAGTCTTCATATTCCAGAGGAGGCAGATCAATGCATTCAATTAAGGCCATTCATCATGCAGACAGTGATTGAGACCAGCCAATATTACAAGGAATAGGCAGTATAGGAAGAGACAGAATGGAGAGAGAGAAAGACAGAGAGACAGAGAGAGAAAGAGAGAGACAGAGAGAGAGAGAGAGAGAGAGAGAGAGAGAGAGAGAGAGAGAGAGAGAGAGAGAGAGAGAGAGAGAGAGAGTTGCAAATCAGCACAGAAGAACACTGAAGATACGGCTCTGGCCAACAAGACAAGGTCCATTTGAATAAGTCTCCGTCTGTGAGATAAGATCTGCTAAAATGAGTTTTGTGCATTGGGTTGGAATAGGATCACTGAACACAATACTGTGAGAACAACGCATGATTCTGGTCTGCAAACATTTGCTATGTCCACTATTCAGTGTTATCTTTAGCACATTATACAGAGAGGTGAACAATTGTTTCAGCAAAGCTCTCTAAAAGTATTGGCGCAAAACTGAACTTGAGCATATTCCCACATGCTATACATGCAAAATCAAGTATACATGGCTTTTGCATATTCACTCATTCATTCATTCATTCATTCATTCATTTATTCATTTATTCATTCATTCATTTAGTAGATGCTTATCCAAAGCATATGGTTGATGGCACTTGGCTTACCAGTTTACCAGAGCAACAGGATCGCAAGTCAGCAATTCACCACAGACAGGGAAAGAAGATAATATAAATGGTGCTATGACCACATGTTCCATTACCCACATCTCATCACTGTGCCAGGGAGAAGTCAGCCACTGCTCTGAGTACACACACACACACACACACACATACACCCACACACACACATACACACAGAAATACCCCCCCCCCCCCACACACACACACGCGGAAATAAACACACAAACACAAGCACTCACATAACTTGGTTATGTGGCTAATCATGGTCCATGCACTTGTATTATTCTAAGAATTATTTTCAAATTCATCTCAAGGGAAAGATGCTAATCAAAACACCCCTAATTATTGTACTCATTTTTCCTGAGGTATTTACACTATAAAGAAATTGTACTTTTCTGAAAAACTGGCAACCCTCACAGTGTTCTCACTAGCATTGTCACTTTCGGAATGATGAATTTTCCAACCGCCAAACCGCTGCACAGTATACAGTGCGGGCTAAAGTATGTTGCCCTTGTATAAACATTTATGTTGGAATGTAGATGCAATGCATCAATGCAGATAGCATCCTTTTAACGTCTTAAACAGTTTATAAAATACTCAATTACTCACTGAAGTGCTTTTTCGGCAGGCACACGAGAAAGAGAGAGAGAGAGAGATGCAGACTCAACTCTGATAGGGGGGCCTTTCATAAACTTTATGGTGCTTAAAAACCTCTGTTAGGTAAGCATATTATTAGATTAACTGTCATCGTAAGAAACTGAAGCAAAATGTAAGATTTTTGATAATATTCTAGGAAACAGACTGGCATTATAGATGGCTATGGTCCTGGTTTATCTTCCAGGAAGATTGTGTTAGCCTAGTCGTTGGAGGCAGATAGAGTGTTCTCATGTTTTGTCATTGTCATTTTCATAACATTCCGTAACTGGAGGACTCATGCTGCAGCGGAAGCAAACACACGACTATTAAACTCACGGCTTTAATTACCCATCATGCCTCAGGGGCACAGACACACAGACAGACCACAGCATAGTTATATCACAGGGGCTGTGTTTCCCAGTAGTGTGACGGAAACGTCTGAGGAAGCAAAAAATTACATGAGAGAGTTCAAGTTGAGGACCACAATGACATATTTGCATATGCATTCTGGTTTCTCTATCACTTTTGTTTTGAACTGATTACATTTTTAAACTGAGTATGCCTGGCTGTTCTGGAATATTCCTAGAATGCAGGAACAGATCTGTGGCCACACACCCATATGAATCCCATTAACTCTGTAACAGGAGTAGAGAATCATGTGTAACCTGTACACTGAGCATACCCCGCTGTGTCTGCTGTCTTAACACTGGATAGAGTTACACGCACAAACAAAAACACCTTCAACACACACACACTCACAAACACACACTCACAAACACACACATACACACACACACACACACACACACACACACACACACACACACACACTCACAAACACACACACACTCACACACACACACACACACTGAGGGCTAAACACGTGAGAGGGCCAAGAGTCGAAAGCCTGTCAGACGTCCATCTGTCCTCCTCCCCTTGCCTAAGTGACCCTGAGTGACCCCCATGTCTCAATCTTCTCCTGAGGCTTCGCTTGGGATTCAGACAGACGTGACTGGACCACAGGCCCGCCACCCACCTGTTGTTTAAAAAACTCACACTCACACACATGCAGTCACCCAACCACAATGTAAACCCCCAGCGCAACAGATCTCAGCCTAGTCTTGCCTGCAATCTATTATGTATAAATGATGATCTGCAGAAAAAAAAAAATATGTGGTATATTTTAAGCAGTCTTCCTCTTGTGTGTAGAAATGACTCGCTACTGGCTTTGCAGTTTAATTGGTCCCCCAGAAACTTCCTTTTTTTTAGCACATCTCGCTCGCCGAGCTGAAGACTAAGATGTGCGAGAAGTCCCAGGGTAAGGGCCCTCGTTAGAACAGAACACTGTGACTACATTTATACATAATCTCGTAGACTCTGACACTCAAACCCCCACATAACCCTCCTGTGTGAAAAAAATGTGGACAGGCCATGCCCAAAGGATCCCAGGGCTGACATGGATTACATAAGGTCAAACTGACAAATGGGCAGTCAGGGAAAGTCAGAGACATTGGGATACTCTTATTCATTATGGGGGGATTAGGGGGACTGGACGACAAACGCTCAGGAACCCAAAGGCATTCAAGGGGGGGACAAGACCAGCTTTGGTGTTTGGGAAAAAAAAGAGCCTCCAGTCTTCCTGGAAGCACAAATCCAGTGCATGAGATATTCCCACTGTAATTAGCGAAATCTGTGACTATTATGCGAGGGGGAAAAAACCCTCACTAAACTCAGACAGTTTGTCGAAGTAGAAAAGCTGTAGAAAAGTTTGCTTTTCATTTCATTGCCAGACACCAGTACACACACACACACAGCACTGAATTCCATTCTATTTGAGCAGCTTCCTGAAAGAATAGGGACATTTGAAAAAAATATACAGGAACATATCTTTTAGGGTGTGACAGAAACTAGCAAAACAATGGAGCCATGGGAAGCCCTGCCATAGCCCTACACTACCAGGAGATGTGAAAAAGCAAGCCCATATCCCTTCCTCTAAGCATCGCTCAACCACAATGACCCTTGAGGCTTCATCAGCACTGAGGCCATAGAGGATATGAAGCTCACCTTTTTATGAGAGTTTAATGTGATAAAGAGGACTTCCATCAATTGTACTTCACATCACGTCATAGAACCTGCCTAGATGAATGGAATGCTGTCTAATGTAATGTTTGCTCTCTTCACATGAGGACTATTTGGAGAAGCATTGGTCACTCGCCATCTCACACACACACACACACACACACACACTGGTCACTCGCCATCTCACAACCGGTTCATTAGCACACTGTGTCATCGGCTCAGCAAAGCATAACAAAGGCTAGTTGGAGGAGAGTACAGGGGTTTAGAGCAAGGCCCCCAGTCTGCTGACAGCTAAGACCACAACCACCCCCTGACACACACACACACACACACACACACACACACACACACACACACACACACACACACACACACACACACATCCACACACACACTTCATCTTTTCTCCAGGCAGCTGACCATTTCAATGATGACAGGTCTGTTCTGGTCTGTTCTGAGGCCTGATCCCCACCCCACGTCTCCTCCCCACAACCCTGGGAGAACCCCAGATCAGGCTGACCTCTGCTATCAGGTGTCTCTGACGACTCACATTAGCGAGAGCACAAACAGTTAAATATAAGAGAGTAATGGAGGCCTCCAACATCAAAGGGGGCATCAGATAAAGAGGAGGGGAGAGGAGGTCGAAAATGAAGGTATGGCCTGGCGGCGTAGCAGCAGTAATCCCACATCCACTTAAGAGACAGCGCAGGGAATATATATTTTAACAAGGGTAAAGGAGAGGTCAGAGCGCTTAAGGTGAGCTCCCATAGACATATTTACTATCTGCACATATGGACAACCCTCAGTATTAAGAGAGTGAGAGAGACAGAGAGAGAGAGAGAGAGAGATAGAAAGGCTATTTCACTTAAAAGGGTGAAAAATGCTTGGTGGTGACTTGCCCAATCTGTCAAATGGAAGTTGTATTGAATTAGGCAAGTGTGAGCACGGACAGAGATCACAGATCGTGGCACAAGCTGCTTGCGTAGGCAAGGAATCATAATAACTGTCTGTAAATGAATTGCTGCAAACTGGACAAGGTGGTCGAGTAAAGGTTAAAATGGCTCGCCATTCAATAAATGGGAGTAATTAAATTTCACTGTTTTTCTCCCTTCCCAAGAGTGACATGCCATTAAACTAACTACATTTCCCTTTCATTGCCCTGGTGTTGAACTTCTTTATGGAAACTGGGAATAAGTGATGTTTGCCTAGGGTTACGTAGTCCACATGGGTCATATCTTTTGAAGGAATCAGATCAATTAGACATGACACATCACAATTAGACATGACACAGCACATTTAGACATGACACAGCACATTTTCAACAATTAAAAAAGGGGTTAAATTCACCAAATTCTACGCTGAGTCCAAAGGTTCTGACTCTGTTCATTGCATTGCGCTGAAGAACGAGAGGAGAAAGACAGCTGTGAATGGCGAGAGAGGCAGACTGCATATCAGATGACAGATTGTACACACATGGATGTATCGCTCAGGGTCTTTCACTTCCATGTCAAAGGTTACATTCTCACCTCAGTAGGTTCAGTGAAAGGATGTGCAATGGAGGGTGTTTGTGACAGAGGAAGAAATCATCATTTATTAGAATCATTCTGTCCAGATAAGTCTTACGAGGAGTGTTTTGGGAATTGCACTAGGAGAGAATTCCAGTTTAGAGAACATTCCGTGAAGCGCATGTATTTTTGCTCACAGCACAGTTAAGCTGCTCTCTCTATCTCTCTCTCTCTCTCTCTCTCTCTCTCTCTCTCTCGCTCTCTTTCTCTGTCCTTCTCTTTACTCAACCAGTAGCTCGATGGAAACGTTCAGCACATTACCTCCTGGTAATAAATTACAATTAGCTCTCGTCTGTCATTTTAGTATGGATCTCAAGCACATATCCACATCTATGACCACCTGTTGCTGTGGCTTCCAACAGCAAGCTCCAGGGAAGGCTTTGCATACATGCATATATTCATGCTTGCATATTGTAAGTATGAGAGAAAAGGGCTTCTCATAATCACGCAGGGGTGGCAAATAGCTTATCTACGCTCAATTACATTTCTGAAGACACACATGTAGTCACGATTTGCCAGGAGGAGGGGAATAGACACAGAGATTTGTAAAGCACCTGTTACTTCAAACAGCATTACCCCAAGAAAACATGTGGAGGCGGTCAGGAAAGGGCTGGCTCTGGTGGGTTCACTGAGCCTCCCTGGAAGAGGTTTAGCAGGGACACGTGTCCTAAAATAAACTTATCGGTGCACCTCTCGCGCCTCAGTGCGCCTCCTGCGTTCGCTTTCGATCATCAGTCCCTTGGTGCAGCGTTGCCTGGGTGATTAGAGTTCACCATCAGAGGTTTGGACAGGGAGAGGGTGGTGGGGGTGGGGGGGGGGGGGGGGGTTGTGGGGGGTTCAGCAGCCTCAGGATATGATCACAGCACATCTCAATGGCTTTATAAGCTCCTACTCCAGCCCATTGGGCAATTAAATCACTCGCTTGTGGAGAGGGGTTATACATTTGGAAAGAAGCACACCTGCATTGAGACACACAGGCATGCACACACACATAAGTGCAAGCACACACACACACACACACACACACACACACATACACACACACACACACATATGATATGCATACACACACAATCACATGCAAAAAAACATATGCAGACACATACACACACACACACACTTGTTCACAAATAGACATGGCATAAAAGCTCAGCTGTACCCAAGGCTCTTTCTACTCTCTCCCTTTTTGGCTACCTAATACCCGAGGAATGGCCAAGACAAACATGCTCGCCAAGCGCAAGATAGCACAGGGGTCAGGGGCCTTGCTCATTCCAGCTGTTAAAAGGAAAAAGAGAAAGACAGAGAGAGAAAGAGAGATGGAGAGAGTAAGAGAGTAGGGACATGTCCAGCTTTCTACTGCATGTGTGGAAAGAGTCACTAAATCACTGTCATACCCACACATCGTCAGTCATCCACCGGCAACAACAAAAGCCATTTCTCACGGTCAGTGTCTCCTCAGATGATTGAAGACAACACACTAGATGACAGTCTATGGCCAATAACTACAGGCAGATCCAAAGAGGTTTTACAAAGGAAAGGGAAAACAAATAAGTAATTATAATACCATGCCACCTGTAAC
This sequence comes from Clupea harengus, assembly GCF_900700415.2. NCBI lineage: Eukaryota > Metazoa > Chordata > Actinopteri > Clupeiformes > Clupeidae > Clupea > Clupea harengus. The sequence goes on along the minus strand of NC_045159.1, from coordinate 7,836,759 downwards.
AGTTTAAGGTACTTAAGGCCATGGTAGCCTTGACTGTGATGGGAGACAATAGAAGAATAGACCACTAAAAAGGTATTTTGTGTTCCAAAGGATGGCACTGTTGCAATTGGATCCCACACAAATGAAATGATGCGACAAATTACGGCAATCACTCCGAAGTTTATTTCATAGACGGTTGATGTGTGAAAGAACAAAAAAAAAAAAAGTGTGACTCATTCTGCAAAGCGACTGGAACGTTTCAATCCAACAGCTGGAGAGCCGTGCATAAAATCATCACTTCAGAGGGGAGATGAGACAAATTACATCATCATGACCTCAATTAAATGGAAGGCCTTTGTGTCTGCTCTGCTTAGCTTAGTGCTTCTCTCCTCTCCACCCAGAGGTTCAGAGTTGCGTTTATGGCCGATGTCTCCTATGTCAGACCCGGAAAGAAAAGAACATTTCTGGCACAACACTAGAGCGTCACACTATTGAAGAGATCACACCATTTAAACAGGCACATCTGACACAAGATAGAAAATCAATGAGAGAAAATGCCCCGATCTTCTTTGTTTACCGTGTGAATTAAGAGGCTCTTGAACTGCGCTGAGAAGACTCTTGGGGCACTGACAGAAATGAAAATGGTTGTGACCGTTTAACTTAGTTGTGCATGAGAGCAAAGCTCTTGATGTGTGTTTGTCATGTCTACAGTGTTAAATCAGAACATGACAGAACACAGAGGACCAGACTTTAGCATTTTCTAATGGACCAAAGAGAAACAGTCCCTGAACATGGATTCATTCACTCACCCAAAAGATTCTAACATATGGGTGTACATTAGTTACTGAGGCCTAAGAGTGGTTATGTAAACACGACGTGCAAATAATGTTATTCTGGGAGTGGATTAAAAAGGTTTGGTAGAGTAATGTTGCATGCACTACAATGTTTTTTCCCACACATACACACACACATACACACACACACACACACACACACACACACACACACAAAATTGAAATTCTGAGGAAGGCTGAAGTGCCTGGGACCCTCACAGAGCTGGTAACTATGGGACATAGGAGAACAGAAGAGAGGGGGAAAATAACGAAAAAGAAAAGAAAAAAGGATTTATCCCTAAATCACAGGACTCCTGGGCCTCTGTCTTGCCAATAAAACAAGAATGAAAAAAAAAAAAAAAAACCCGACTTAAGCTTACAAGCCTCTTCCCTAGGTAAAAGTTCCAGTCGTCACATGATGCAGGGAAAGGGGTCCACAAAAGGCCATGGATGATAAGCTGATCAAAGCCTGCTAAAGTGGATTTGGAGATCCGGGTGGGCCTCGAGGCGGCGGGAGGCCAGGATCTCCCAGGGCCAGGGCTGCAGCTCGCGCGCGACGGCTGGAGAAGGGGGTCGGCCTAAGGTAGAATCTCTTAAGCCCAGCCTCGGGATACCAAAGACAATCTCCCGCTCTTTGACACATGTCCACTGAGGATTTCCAAAGATGGCTGACTTCAGATTGATAAGGATGGACAGGACGGTGAGATTAAGGTCCATGCCAGAGACAGAGAACTTTGTTTCTGCAGAGTCACCGTCAGGCAGACTTGTGTTCTCCACGCTTGCAGCCTCACCCTGGTTTACCCTGTATGAGAGAGGCGTTTCTGTAGAGGCCCCTAAACAGCCTCCTTACGTGCGACAGAGAGGGCTAACATCTCTCTGGCTTCTTGTGTAAAACTCTTCCACTTATACTTTTCATAATTAAGCTCCGTCACACTGAGTTTAGCAGCATGAAGCTACGCTGAAGAGCATCGCGCTGCACTTCCTCCCCCTCCATTACAATGTAATGGGGATGACATGGAGAGTCCGACACTTTAATAAGGAACCCTTTCTTCCTCTGCCACCAAACCCCTCGGGCCTGGAGCAATGGCGCTATCAAATAATCTGCTCTCTCTATTTGCCGGTTCTTTCCCCCTCACTAACCCACGATGTGAACAGTCCCACTCTTCCCCTCTAACATTACCAGGGGTTTACTTGTTTTTCTCTATCTCTTTTTCTCTACCTTTTTTTTTTCTTGTCACACACAGGGATGCCATAATCAAGCTGAGTCGGCTATTCTATTTAGTGTCAGGTTTGGGCCAGCTCAGCATTTCCAGGGCAGTGAAAGGAGTCGAGAGGCACCCAGGGAGCCAGGGAGAGACAGCGGAGCCTGCCGTGCTCTCTAGAGCTGATGCACATCTTATTGGCTTTGCCTCTTTTATTCTCTTCCACTTTGTTGACTCTGCACACACCACTGCAGCATGATGTCTGTGTGTGTATGGGTTTGTTTGTGTGTGTGTGTGTGTGTGTGTGTGTGTGTGTGTGTGCGTGTGTGTGTGTGAGTGTATGTGTGAGTGTGTGTAGCCCCTTGAGAGATATTATTGAGCACTGAGTAAATGTAGTAAATATCTTGGTGAACGGTTTAATGAAGTCCTAACAATGGTTTGTCAATCAGTGCAAGTGCATCTCAGTCAGATCACGCCAAGCCCAAACCTGTAAGACCAAATGATCACCTTCATATGATGTGGGACATTTGTCATCACTGTCTCTGCCAATAAAAACGTACAATGCTCTTTGTTTCAGACAGTATAGTTACAGTTGATATAACTGTAGTAGTAAACTATAATGACACTTGTAAAGTTATAGCTAGAGGTGTTCTTAAAAACACCCATTTAATTTTATCAGTAGATGTGTTTCACAACTTATCTTACAATAGAAGTATCTGTTTGGGAGAGAATTATAGGGGTACTCCCATTTAAGAATACAGCCTGTCAGAGTTTAAGGGGTGACATTTACAAGAGGAGACATGAAGTCCCGGCTCCCATATCTTTTCCATGTGACGAAGAAAAACACAGGATGAAGGAACAACATGCCCTTGTTAAGTTCTTCTCCAAATACATCGCTCCCCACTGGCCCCTTTGGACTGGCCTGTCACATTGGGTTAGAGGGTTAAGCGCAGCTCACGGCGCACTCTCTCTGTGTACCATTGCAAACACATTCACACTGCCCTGCCATGTTCGCCATAGCCCCTGCTTTGCATATCGCTGAGACTGAGCGTCAACAATGTCAAAAAATCTAAGTGCAACTGCTGTAACTCACACTGTGTAACGCAGAGCCTGCATCAGGTAAGGTAAGAACATGCAGCGTGATGCAAATCTGCTTATGTTTATATATAGGGCTTTGTATGGCCCTTTGTCAAGCTATCATCACAGAGCTGTAAGTCATCATTTCCACAAGGCTTTGACACTGGAGATGTTCATTAGCTGGAGGCCCTCTTGTTCTTTTTGAACATCCTGAAAATACCAGGGCCTCAGCTTTCTCAGCAGGCTTGAGAGCCTGAGCCTGAGCAGGCATCATTCTTCGGTGGAAATCAGAGCGCTGCCGTTTGCTTAATTGACGTCTAATGGCTCTGCTACCTCTTCCATTAAGCCCTGTCAGCCCTGTTTTGATTAAAGCGAGGGGGAAAGACGAAATGGAGGCGAATTAGGAGCGCCAGCAGGGTGAGGTGTCTTCTCTTCGGTTCCCAAGAGGACCTTTTTAAAAGGTTGCAAAGCTTGGAATAGGCGTAAAACTAATTTCGAAGTCCTCGCTCTTCATCTGTAACAGCAGATTAAGCATTCCCGCGCACGCCCACAAACGCATGCAAACTTGCGAAAGGACGGTGCGTGTGAGTGGGAAGGCTTGTTGGCTTTTCAGATCAGATGAAGAAAATTCTGGCACCTTCTCCAGGGTAAGAAATCACTTACTGTATGCTATGACACCTGCAATAAAAATCCGTTCTGCGTTTGACATATAACTACCATATGTTCGTACGCACGTTCTGACTGTGGACTTCTTCTTCAACTCAACTCTCTTTTTCAATTTGTGGCAACAATTCAGAAGGTTCTGAGCCACATTGGTCCAAATAAAGGTTGACAGGGGGAAAAAAACGAATCGTTGAGACAGCAAGACAATCCCTATAGTGTATCACAACCCCACTGATCGATGATGGCTGAGCTGAAACAGTGCCTATTACCCATTGCAGCTATTCCATTACATGGCAAAACTGCTCTTGGTAAAAATGTATCCGATTTAAGCCACTCTGCCAATATTTGAGTGTGGCACGACGGGTCACATTCGGGAGGCTCAGCAGTATTTCAGCCAGAGAAGGCCTGAGCTCATCACTCAGTTCCCTCGCGCAGGCACAATCTGATTCTCCAGTGACCACACAGACACACACAGACACACACAGACAGACACACAAACACACACACACACACACACACACACACAGACACACACACACACACACAGACACACACACCACAGTTTGGCTCCTTCTCTGAAGCTCTGTTGGGGTTTCAGAAGCTACAGTGGTTATTTTGGTCCAAATTCTTTATTTCCTACTACATGTGTGTGTTTGGGTTGTTTGTGTGTTGGTTGGAGTGGTTGGAGTTGGAGTCCTGAGTTGCATGTAACTCTTCCTTCTTCCTTCTTCTGGTGCAGTACTTCCCTCTTTGTAGTCCACTACTTTTACCATATTTGTACAGCACCTTGAATTATGTCAGTCTGTAGGACACAAACTGCTATTATGTAAACTCTTCTGTTAAAAAAAAAAAAAAACTGCTTTCAAAAACATGACATCTCGTGATCCTATTTTAAAAACCCTTGAATGGCCGCTGGTCCAGCGGGTTACTCTTCAGCTGGAGAGAGTTAGTCTTTGGCTCGTGGAGAAGTCATGAAACCCAAGACTCTCCCATCTTCCTGTTTGGGCTCACAGGCCGACTGTCCTGGGCAGCTGGTACACCGACTCCCTGCTATCAGTCTCCGGATCAGGAGAGTTGGCTGCTACAGTTATTCATCATTCTCTCAAAGCACAATAAACAAGACCTCAGTCCGAGTATCACATGACAGCAAAAAAAAGACTCTCAGATACTGCTTTTAAACTATTATTTAGTTCCCCAAAGCCACACCTCTTTCTAAGTTAAATTAAAAAATATGATACCTCAGTGATATTTGGACCTGGACATCTGGAATCGTAGCCATTATCCTATTTCCAGCCATGACCTAGAAAATACAAAAGGACATCCTAACGTCCGCTCTCATGGAGAAGGCTTAAAGGGGTCCCGCAATGGTTCCACGCAGCGTGAGACTGGCTCACAGGCACGAGCTGATCGATTGCAATCATCTGTCTTGAAAAGAAACAGGATCAATGGGAAAACACACGCACACCAAGAGTTCATCCATCTTGGTCACACAAAAAACCAGGAGGCCGGGGTACGACGTCCAGTGGGAATAAAGAACTGCTGATTGTAACCGTCACCTTGTCGCTGTCCGCGCTGGTGCCACGAGGCAGGGGCGGCATTGTTCACATGTGTTTTTCAAAATGGTGCTTATCAGCCAAACACACCGTAAACGGGCTCAGAAAGCGAGTGAGAGAACCCCTCAGGAATTCAGGGCCTATTAAACAACAATATCCTCTTTCCCAAGCATGACGCTCATATCTCTATGTCTTCCTCTCGACTAGGTCTTTCTCTTCCTCATACCCTTGGATCACATACAGTATGTTCATATTAAACATGAATTAGGCTGTTGTACACACAGAAATACATGCATGCTATCATTTATAGATAAAGCCATGTATGGTCACACACGCAGCCAGATGCGTATGCACAGACAAACATGTTATCTCTTTCACACACAAACAATCTCTCTCTGTCTCTCTCAATCCCTTTCTTTCACGTGCACACCACACACACACACACACACACACACACACACACACAGACACATATATATATATATTTCCTCCAAGCAGTGGTTCTGCTTGCAGACCCTCCTCCACAAAAAGAGCGTGAGAGGCTTTAGTGGTGTGATGGATGGCCGCGCCGTTCACTGGAACAGCCAAATGACCTTGCACTCAGTCACGTGCCAACAGGAATTACCATTACGGCCCGCTCGAGACGTGATCCGACTAGAAACGGTCTCAACAGTGCTAGTGAGCATGTGCATGTGTGAATATGTGTGCGAGTCTGTATGCATGAGAGGATGTGTGTGTGTCTGTGTGTCTGTGTGTGTCTGTATGAATGGGTTGATGTTTGTGTTTGAGTCTGAGTGTGTAAAAGTGTTTGTGTGTGTGTGTGTGTCTGTGTGTGCATATGTGTTTGTCTTCCAAGTGTTGCAGCTCCTCAGATGGCTCTGCTAATCTTGAGCTTAGGGTTATGACGGGGCGTTATTTAGTGCGGTCTTTAAAGCCCTGTCATCGCCAGAGACCATGGGGCACGCTGTTCTCATTAACACTGAGCCCCAACTATGTTCCATTGCTTAATCAGCAACAAAAAAAAACTTTACAGTTTTATTTAAAAAGAACAAGAAAGCTTTGCCTTAATGCACTAATAAAAAAGGGTAAAATGGCTAGTGGCCTGCTTATTGCAATACTCGCAGGGCCAGTAAATTTGCTTTGAATCTACAGGAATAAACCAGCAAACACTTAAGTGCAAAGAAATTTCATATTCCATGTAGCTGTATGACGGAAAACTGTAAAAAATACCCTGGTGTTATTACCCCAGTATTATTACTCTAACACCACTGGAGGACATTTTGAAGCTGTGAAGCTGGCACTCGTAATATGACTACAGTCATGAATTGTTTGGAAAAATACATATAGGGAAAGTCCATATGAACTCTTCTGCATCTATAACACTCCGTGTTCTGTGGTGACCAATGAGAATGGCCCAGGCCCTTAGGCCCTTAAGAGGAAGCCTAACCGTAGCCCAGGAAGGGCGGCTATTGTTGTGGCCAAGAGAGCGGATGCCGAGTTCTCTGCGATACAGGCCTGGTCTGGAACACGGAGCATGTTTTCCTTCTCTTCGAGGCTAACATCTGAGGAGACGTTAACTCGCACTTGTACATATCACTCACAAGGACTATTTTTGATAACCTGCAGTTGTATAATGCAATTTGCTTCCTTCACAGACTCCACCCTTTGGCTCAGGGTTGTGACACGCATTCCATGGGAGTGCACTCTTGAGTTGGTAAATGCGATTGCTCGGTTCTGTTGTTAATTTTTGCAAACATTTGTCTTGGCTTCTCTGCAGTAATCAGTTTAACAATGCGGAAACAGTGAGATCATAACTTAACAGCGCAATAAATGCTAACAACAAAGAGAGTTACCTGGATGGCAGAACGTTGAAGGAGCATTGCATTCTGGAACACGCTGTCATAAAAGACAGACAAAGAGGCCTGAGGTGTGCCAGAGGGACCTCGGATAGATCATAACTCTGCATTACTGGTTAATGATAATCATTTACATGCAGCTATGGAGTTATAGCATGGACTTCTCCCCCTGCAGATTAACGTACATAAAGCCTGGCTGTTTTCTTCATATACAAATACACCAGGTCTGTCTCGTGACTTTCCACAGCGAACATGTCAGTGGGGAATTACCTCGGATCAGTTTTCCTTCTCTAAATCCAAACCCAGACAATAATAAACTAGGATCTGGACTGAAAGGGGAGCCAGGAAGAAGCACTTCTGGACTTTGCCAACAACTTTTTCTTAAAACTTTAATCTCTATAACATGCTTTCACAGTTATTTAATAACTGATTTATATTACCCCCCCCCCCCCCAGAAATTAATTCATAAAATTAACAATATTCTCAGAGATGCCTCCCCCTTGTACACGTAATCAGTACTAGTAGTAGTATTAGTGTACACTACATAGGATTTCTATGTAGAATAGCAGTATTACCGCAGATTCCTCTACTGCCGATGCCACCTGCGGAGTCAACAGTGCTGAAACTAAACAAGCTTGTGAGCGTGGCGTCGAGGCATGGAGGCAGCGCGCAAAGCATGAATCTCATTTCACACTTCACCTCATAAGATTCAATTAAGCCCCCTTAAGCCCTCAAAGAGGACCCTCTCACTCATTTTATACAGAAAGAGATTTGTGTGGACACCAAACAGTGGGTTTCTCATGTTCCGTGGCATCTTTTTATATATATACTGTATATTTTTTTTAATTTTTAATTTTTCATTTTTTGTCTAAGGCGCTTTGACGCTGTGTCAAATCTCATAAACACCAGTTGTATGTGAATTCCAGAACATACAAGTGGCTTTCTCAGTTTGGCTTTTTTTTTTTACATTTTTTGGAACTCCTTTGGGGCCAATCTACTGCTGCAATTGGCATTGGCATGACAGGCACAACAAAGAGTGCCAGTCAGAGATGGTGATTAAAAGCAAATCCTCAAACCACATTCTACAAAACAGACAACTCCTTACATAATTTCATGTCATGAAACTGGCAAGACAGAATACATTCCCAAAACTAGTGTTGTTGTGTATCAAGGGGAAAGCTTCCTCTCTTTACTGTAAGTAACATACATAAAATGTTATGTTTATACACAGTAATTAGCTTAAACGATATACACTACTTTGCTCAAATAATAGCTCCATCGCAACAGTCATTTTGTCTTTATTTAGAAATGATCATGAGCTAGCGGTGGACTTTTTAAAAAGCTATTCCCGTCAACACAAATCTGTTACATGCTGATCAAGTGTGACTCGATTGCAAAGTGTTGCAGAATGCTGGAACCATGGCTGTAATTGATACAACATGTAGCTGTACGACCGAGGAAAAGTTCACATGCACTTGACGAGCCAAAAAAAAAGACACAGAATTTGAAATAAGATCATGTCAACTGAATGAGAATAGCTTTGAGCGCAAGATGCATGAACCGCAACTTTATAGCACTACTGCTAAAAGAGAGCAAAAATAACTATATGCTATAAAAGTGTCCCAGGATGTGTTGGGCAAAATGAAAAACAGACATTCTTAGTTACAGTTCACAGACTTTGTTTGTTTGCTTTCTTAGATAACCCATCTGTACCTATCCTCACTTCACATCTCACACGCTGCAGCCTTTTCCCCTCCGAAATCAGCCTAATTGCTCCTAACAGTGTAATAAGATTGTTCCGTTGGCAAAAACAGAGAAAAAAAAAAGAGAGAGAAAATTGCCCTTGTTTTGTTTTGCCTCAGTCTCCCTATCTGCATCAGTTCATGGGTAGCTTTCATACGGTGCACTTGATTCGCATCGCAGACCTGCCCTCGGAGCACAGGCGATCAGCCAGTTGATCATTTCAACACTCGTTTGACATTGCAGCTGGCAGACGCGGGGGCTGCCGTTTGAGCCATCACGTAGAAAGGCGGCCCCGCCACAGATTTGTGGGAGAGAGAGAAGAAAAAAAACAAAACAGACAGACTGCCTTTGATTCTGAGGTAATTTCAGGTAATGGCTGCCAGATTAGGGCTTTCAGGTCAGAGGAATGTGGGGAGATCATGGATGGCTAATGTGGCACCTCATGGTCAGCTTCAGTTAGTCACCTTGACATTTTCCCTTTACCATGCCCATGTGCTTCAGGCTATTAAGTGCACTGAGCAATGTGTGTGTATGTGTGTATGTGTGTCTATGTGTGTATGTTTGGGTATTTCTTTGTGTGTGTTTTTACAGTGTGTGTCTATGAGCATGTGTGTATATGTGTGTGCGTGTGTGTTTATGGTACGTGAGTGTAGGAGGATGTGGAAGTGTGTGCGTTCCATGCGTAGTGAGAAATAAACAGGGAGAGAGAGAGAGAGAAAGAGAGAGAAAGAAGAGAAAGAAGAAGAAAAAAATCGAACAAGTGAGTGGAGTGTGCACCATCTGAAACTAAACAACTTAAAGCCATTTAAAAGCGTCTGGGTCAGGGCCTAAGAGGGGGACATCCACAGCTGTTCCAGAGTCTGGCTTCTCTCCCTCCTCTTGGAATGTTCCTGGGCCATCCATCTTCAGATGAAACTGTGCCTCTCACTCCCATGTTACCTGTGGCTTAATACACTCTTTATGAACAAGCACAACTAATAACCCAGCTGGCATCCATAAGAAAACACTACAAGGCAACGCTCCCCATAGTCTTGATAAGACTGAATTTTTATCTTGATGAGACTGAATTTAAAAATATGAGAAAAAAAAGGAAAAAAACACGGCTCCTCCATATATCACTGCCAAGCGTATCTGTGTTTACAAGGGATTTACCATACTCCAAACAAGCCTATTAGAGATAGAGTGAGTGAGTGAGTGCATAAGCAAGTTTACTTAAAGGACGGAGACAATATTCCAGCTAAGCTGTTTACATGGCTGTGTGCTCTGGTTAAAATAATATTAGTTTGTCCTCCTGGTGCCTGAGTCTGCTTATTGAGAGCTTATTGTGAGTCTTCATCAGAGAGAGAGAGAACAGCATCTATGTTTATCAAATGACTACTTGGTCTTACAGTAGGCATCTGCTGCCCAGAACTAGCATGCACACATCATGGTAAGAGATACAGATGGACACAGACGTCTCCGTGAGGTCAGAGCGGTGGTGGGGGGGGCGGGGGTTGGCGTCACAATTAGATTTCTGTTTGCCTGAGGATGAGAGTGGATACCTCTCTTAAAGTGTGTCTCCTCTTTCTCTCTCCAACCCTCTCTCTCTGTTTCTCTCTCTCTCTCTCTCTCTCTCTCTCTCTCTCTCTCTCTCTCTCTCTCTCTCTGTCTATGTGACCCTTCACCTCTGGCTGGGGAATAGGGAATGTCACTTAATCAAATGCACCTGGAAACACTGGGAATGGAGTGGGAAAAAAAAAAGGAAGCCATGTTTACTGTCGTCCACCACCGCTTTCGACGAGTGATGTCCATTTCCGTCCACAGGTCCTCCATCTTTTCTCTGCTGTTCCCCCGTCTGTCTGTCAGTTTCTACAGATGTTCTTCTGACAGATCATCTGCCTCTGGTACATCTGAGTTACAGTTATGATTTTGGACGCCTGTTGGTATCTAATTCTGGCTGAACCTTACATGTCTGAAGTGACGTAATTTTTTTTTTTTAAGTACTGAACGGGACTCAACCTCTTCTCACCGAGTCCATTCCTGCATTGGCAAACGAAATTAGAGCGCAAAACTTTGGAGGTTAGCTGCGTGGTAAGCTGGGAGAGCTTAAAAGGCCCTGAGCTCTCCCAGGCCCCTAAATCAATGGCCTCGTGAATGTTTTAGCACTGGCCTGACGAAGGCGATTAATTATTGAAGCGTTTGATTGAAACTTTATCCAGGGAGCTGGTATATAACTGCTCTGGAGTTTCCACGCAGACGGAGTCAGCAGGATAAAAGTGCCTCATCAGTCAGACAGCCATGCTGGGCAAACAGTATACACACACACACACACACACACACACACACACACACACACACACACACACACACACACACACACACACACACATATACTGATCTTCAGACGTTTGCATGACCAGGAGAATGTGAATCCACCATGGACAGGAGAAAGAGTTGTCATGCCAAAGCAAACAGATTGTAACCTTGCCACCGGAGAGATAAGAGATGCTTTATGATAAGAAGACTTTGATGAGTAGGAATACACTCAAATGCACACACGCAGATAACCAAATCCAAACCAACATGGGAAGACACACACTCACTAGTAGCAGTCTCACCTGTGGCCACACTCACACTGAGAACAGTGTGAATGTGTGTATATTGTCCGTGCCAATAAAAATGAATCGAATTTGAAATTGTGTTTTTTGGAGTAGAGATGGTTTTGGTTAGAGGTGGCTCCTCACATTGACTCTGGTCTCTCCGGAGGCTTCCACTGTTTTGCACTCGTGTTCAGACTGCAGAGGGCTTGAGGAAATTACCTTCACATGGCTGGAAAAGTAGCCCTTCTCCTCCTCCTCCTCCTCACACACACACACATAGATACACATACACACATCGACACATACACACACACACACACACACACACACACACACACACACAGAGTATTCCATATACAGGTATTGTATGTGTATGTGTGCATATGTTAGTGTGTGTGTGTGAATGTGTGTATGCGTGTGTGTGTGTATGTGTGCGTGTGTGTGTCTGTATGCGTGTGTGTGTGTGTGTGTGTGTGTGTATGCGTGTGTGTGTGTATGTGTGCGTGTGTGTGTCTGTATGCGTGTGTGTGTGTGTGTGTGTGTGTGTGTGTGTATGCGTGTGTGTGTGTATGTGTGCGTGTGTGTGTATGTGTGTGTGTGTGTGTGTGTGTGTATGCGTGTGTGTGTGTATGTGTGCGTGTGTGTGTCTGTATGCGTGTGTGTGTGTGTGTGTGTGTGTGTGTCAGGATGTGAGAAAGCAACCGAGCCCAGCAGTGCAAGCCTGTGTTCTTTTCCCATCTGGTGTGAGTCTGAGGAGAGGAGAGGAGAGGAGGCTCTGCACCTTCAGCAGGGCTCCACTGACAGCCGCGACACGCTAAGGTCATCGCCGGGAGTTCATTCAGGACCCGGGGCCATCACCTAAATCACCGTAATCATTTTAGCATGAGCGCCGGCTCACAGGGCCGCACATGGAATCCGGTGGCCCTCGCGCTCTGTGCAGTTGGTCTGCCAGAGAGGCTAAAGCATGTGTGTGTTTTTTTTTTCACCAAAAGACAAACCACGGAATCTCTTTGGGTTTCAACACCAATCTTCTTAAAGTGTGACCTACATCTTAGCGCTTGATCAGCTAGAAAGAAGACTGTTCTGTATACAGTTTAAACTCTACATGACGTCTGAGTTTGTGTGTGTGTGAGCATGTCTATGTGTGTGTGTGCGCTTGTGTCTCCATATGCATGCATGCACACATTCTCTTTTCTATGCAGAGGAAACAGTATGGGGTTGGGGGGCATGGATGACGAATAAGGGTAAGGTGGGGGGGTTGCACGTGTGAAAAGATGACCTCAGAGCCATTTCCACTGCTCCGTTTATGAGGTGTCTGTACCACGGTGGTTGAAATATGACTGAACAGTTCTTTTGCAAAACCCTGTGCTGAATGCAAACATCTGCAGCCTGATTAGGTAGACATGCTAGGCAGCTCCGAAGTGGAAGAGTGAAGAGGACTGAGAGGGGTTTCACAGCATTGTCCCAGACTAGCCTACCCCTTCTTAACGTTCGTCCAAAGACCAGCCAAACTGCTGCGTTTTAAACACTCTCTATCTCCCTGTCTGGCTTCAATCGGTCCCATGACAGAGCTGTCAACAGCCAAAGGTACTTTCTTTTGGGGTGGTGGTGGTGGGGGGGGGGGGGGTGGATGTTGAATTCCAATAAAGCCCACATAAATTAGTCCACTTCTTGCTGTACAGGGCTATTGAGAAATTGGCAGTATCAAAAAGCAAGTTCCTTTCTCACCAGTATTTGTTTAACTAAATGATTTCCACCTTTCCATTACCCTTCAACAGTTTTTCAAATGGGCTCCCTCTGTTACAAAGGGAGTCTGCTTTCAACAGTGCAAGCCTTATGTTTGTGTTACTAATAAATCCTGACCAGAAGGTTTTATCACCTTTAAGACTAAGCAGACTTTCAAAGTGACCAAAGGTATTCAGGGAAGTAGGACCTGCCCCAGTTTTTTAGCTCACCTCCCGAGAGCAATCAGAGAGTCATGACTACCCTGCCCTGTTTCCCAGCAACCCTCTTTGATTAGCCTCGCTGGTGAAACAGGGGTACCGTACCAATCCAATCAACCCCCAACCCCTCCCCTGACAGCTTCCAACTGTTTCAGTCTCCCTGACACACAGCCCTGGCACTGGGTGTGCATCTGTTTGCGTTGTTCCTCGTCGCTGTTGTGGTGCAGGGCTTCTGTGCGTCTCCCCCCCTGCTGGAGAGTCTGCACTCTCGCATTCCTCAAAGGATTAGTCACACTCTTGGGACAGCTGAAGCGAATTGTGATTCATGCGACTCGCGGCGCGGCGCGGTGCGTTACGTTACGGTAACGGGCAGGGCGTACGATTGGCCCCGGTGTTTGTTCCCGGCAAACGGCGTCCAAGTCTGAGTCCTGTGATGCCTCAACATGAAAAGCCAGCGATGACGGAAGAGGCTGTCGTCACGCCAACGAGAGACTAACCAAAGAACTAGTCAGCACATCTGCACTTCAGTGAGGTTCCTCGTTAGGGCTAACCGGCTGCTGTGAGCACATGAGTGACCTAATCAGCTGTCCTGTTGTCCCCCGCGGCAGGGCCACTGAGCACTGACACAGCCAAACCGCTCTTGATCATACTGCCATAAAAGCAACAACACAAAGAAGGGAGAAGAAGTGAATACAGACAGAGGAGACCCACTTCAACATGCATATAGACATTAACACACACACACACTTACACACACACTGATATGAACAGCAAACACACACACACAAGTAGACTGCATATGTTAACGCACACACACACAATCACACACGCAACAAAACTCTGCGTTTACAGCACAGATAGCCCAGATCGCCATGGCGATTACTGTTAATTGCACAAGACTTGTGTGAGAGCGACACACATGGGTGCCAGGGCGGAAACAGAGAGCAGGAGGCACCAGGCGGGGTGGCGGCGCTGTTCAGACAGACTCCGTCTGACCCAAACGCTCCAGGCCACAATCACACCCCTACCCAATCATCCATCAGCAAACCCTGCCCTCCGACCTTTCACCCCTGCGCTGCCTACTGCAACATGAGCCCACCCTTGGGGGAGACTGGCGGTGGTGGTGTGCTGTCGCCGATCCGACGGCGGCCCCATGTGACATCATGATCAAACAGCCGCTTGCCACATCAGACCCACAGGCTCTGATCCTGCCACCATTACTAAACGCCATGTCGCGCCAGTCCTTAAGCGCCTGTTAACACACACACTCACACACACACACACACACACACACACACACACACACACACGTGGGCTCATGTTTCATGTCACTTCACTGCTCCATTCACAGACATATTAGAGAGTAAGAGGTCACAAGGCGTATACCCCTGTGTCTGTACCGCTTCCTTATTTGAAGAATCACCTTTCCCTTTGTTTGCACTCTTTCCCTACTATACGTCTATCCAGCTACATTCTTCAGTTTCCTTGCGCTGTCCAAAATAGACATTTGTTCTATATTGTGTGTTGGGCTTATGTTATGTCAACCTCTCTCTCTCTCTCTATCTCTCTCTCTCTCTCTCTCTCTCTCTCTTTCTCTCTCTCTTTCTCTTGTACTTCAAAGTAACCTACTTTTGAGGATGGGAGCGGGATTCGGAAGACAGGCCCCCTTGTTTGTAGAAATCAGGCAGCTGAAGCCCGGTTTTGACAGATGGCCTTGGGTCTCCAATCAGCGCCTTGCGTGAGTAGCACCAGCCCAGAGCAGGCAGATTGATAAAACAGACATGTAAAGATATTTACACATGACTGCCAAGAGGCTACCCTCTCTGGAGAGAGAGAGAGAGAGAGAGAGAGAGAGAGAGAGAGAGAGAGAAAAGGGTGGAGAGAGGGAGGGAAAGGGTGAGTGAGTGAGAAAAAGGGGGGGGGAGAGAAACAGAGAAAGAGTGAGAGGGAGGGGGTAGGCAGGGAGAGAATGAGTGAGCAAGAGAGGGAGAGAGAGAAAGAGAGAGAGAGAGAGAGGGAGTAAGAGGAAGTGAGAGAAAGAGAGAGAGAGAGAGAGAGAGAGGAGGGAAAGGGCCCCCAGTTCCCATGTCCCCTGTTCCCCTTCTGTTTGACAGGCTTTTCTCAAGCCCACTTTCTGTTCATTTAAAAGACTTGTTAAATGGCGAGGTTTAAGGGTGACAATTAAAACAATTTTCTCCTTAAAAAAACAAAACTCCAATCCCCCGAGGACAAAAAATTTAACCAATTCACCAGATGCTAAATTGAATAGCTCAGAGTGAGATCATTGTTGTTAATTATTCACATTTTCCCATCGTATGATATAACCAAAGGTGGAGAGAAGAGGGGAGACCAAAAAAAAATGGAAGTGGAAAAAATAACCCTAAAAGCTGTTACGTGAAACACGTAGTTGGGAAGGAATACTAGACCGGTAATTTCCGAGCTCGCCAGACCCCGGCCCATTGTATAAACACAACCTGGCGGCAAGAGGGATGCCTCGCTATCTAAACGGATGGGCTCACGGCTCCGATCCAGCCTAACTGCCCCCCCCCCCCCCAACACAAACACACACACACACACACACACACACACACACACACACACACACAGACACACACACACATTCCCCAGATTAGCCCATTAGAGAGAGTGGCAGGGGAAGTGAACAGGAAGTGGATCCTTCTTTATTAGCGCTGGCCCCGGACCGACACCCGACACATGGGCCGTCGTTAACAGCCCACTTGAAACCACAGCGCGGGGCGGGGGTCGGTGTATAAGCGCCTCAGAGGGCGGATGTACGAGCGGGTGGTTATCTCTCCACCTGCCGGCGTGGGTGTCGAGAGTGGAGGTGACAGAATGTGGGCTGGGCACAGATGACAGCTGTGGGGGTAAAGATGAAATTACGGACGTGGGGGGAGAAAAACTGGGGCTTTTCTTCACAGTCGAGAGAGGCAGATTTTAACGGCGCAGATTACCACCTACATAATCGCCCGCCACTGTTTTTGCCTCGCGCTCCAAAACCTCATGGCTCGACTCCCTTTTGGAGTCCCTACGCCGTGGCTGTCACCAGGCCACCACTAAGACACCAGGCCGCCACTAAGACACCAGGCCGCCACTAAGACAGCACCATGACCAGGCCGCCACTAAGACAGCACCGTGACTTACAGGGCTGATACTGCCGGGCTAGAGAACTGGATTCACATCGGGCTACCATGCCAGTCAGACACCAGCTAAGGACTTTAGTCTAAGACTTGGATGCAAAACTGACAAAGATCAGGATAAAATAGGATTAAAAACAGATATGTTATCTAAAAATGTTAATATTGGGAACAGTACTTCATTCTTAGAAGAACCCCGTAGGACATTTTCTGTTGTTCTGTTTCATTTTCATCTTCTTGACAAATCTTGGCTCCCAAAATACATATGACTAAGCAACGTTATACATTCAGTGCCCCTGAGGTTGCAGACAAAGCTGTTGAATAAGTGGTTTCCTAGCATCTCTTTGTCTTGTGTTTTCACCTTTCACGTACGGCGCTAAAGATAAGCCTCATGACAACTTACGGCGGCTGTACGCCTTACAACTGTAAGCCTAGCCTTCACCAGGGCTACTTTCAATCCAGAGGCAAGGGGTCCTCAATAATTGAAATGGAGCCCCCAGAGCTTTGGGCTGCACACAAATTAAGCATTCATATTTTCGCTGAAGGGAAACGGCATGATTCCCCGTTGGTATGTCTGAGGACCAGTGAGGCAGTGGAGAGGGGCGCCTACAGTGATTTAGGTAACTGTAAACCTGACCAAAATCGATTACAACTCCTTGGGCCCCAGGAGCTGGAAGGACCGAGGATAAACCTGGAATGGAGGAGGATATTTGAGAGCCTCACATCCCCCAGAAACCCCTTTACTCAACTCCACAGGGCCTCAGGATCTCTCTCTTTATCTGTGTGTGTGTGTGCACGTGCAAATGAATGTGTGTGTCTGAGAATATGTTTGTGTGTGTGTGTGTGTGTGTGTGTGTGTGTGTGTGTGTGTGTGTGTGTGTGTGTGTGTGTGAGAGAGAGAGAGAGAGAGCAAGAGAGAGAGAGAATGTGTCTGGGTCAATGTCTATATCTATACAGTCATCACAGAGTCCGTCCAACACACCGGGAAGCTCTTGACCAGAGGGAGTAGAGAAGGGCCCGCTTAGCCCAGCGCCTGTAAATCACAGTAATAAACTC
The DNA here is from genome assembly GCF_900700415.2 of Clupea harengus. Taxonomy (NCBI): domain Eukaryota; kingdom Metazoa; phylum Chordata; class Actinopteri; order Clupeiformes; family Clupeidae; genus Clupea; species Clupea harengus. The sequence goes on along the minus strand of NC_045159.1, from coordinate 7,819,120 downwards.
TTTGAAATCAAATCGGATTCGCACGAGAAAAGGCACTAAAGATGGGAGGCACCTCCGGGCAGGAATGTGGACTGTTTCATCTCCCACCATTATTCCCCCAACCTTCCACCCACCCAAACCTCCACTAAAATGACCCAGAGTGTTCTGCCCTGCTACCTTACACCCACCCAAACCTCCACTAAAATGGCCCAGAGTGTTCTGCCCTGCTACCGGCGCCCATCTGTTCCTCGCATGCAACACCACAGCAGAACCCTCCAGGTCCCCAAACTCTCTGCTCCCCTCTCAGGGCCTTGTTGGTGGCTGAGCGGGGGGTGGGGTGCGGGGGCCAAATGGGCTCATCTGATTCGCTCGCACAGATCACGCAGCTCTCCATCACCTGCACCATCACGCCCAATTAGAGAAGCAGGGGAGGAGAAGTGAAGCGGACACTGAGGACCAGGAGCAGAGGAAGGGGGACAGACTGGGGAGAGCCGTGGCCCCTGGCAGTGTGCCACAGGAGCCCACGTACCCACCGATACCCATACCGTGAGCGCAGTATGCCACAGGAGCCCACGTACCCAACGCTACCCATACCGTGAGCGCCCTGGCAGTATGCCACAGGAGCCCCCGTACCCAACGCTACCCATACCGTGAGCGCAGGGATGCCCGGAGGATGAAGCTGTCGACTGTGGTTATGGCTCAGGTGGCTCCGCTAAATGTGCCCCTTTGTTTTCACACGTTCATGCCAGGCGGCGGCGGCGCTCTGTGTGCTCTGAGAGCGGCCTGTTTGGATGGCAGGGTTTCCTGAAAGGGAGATTGACGAGACGGAAAGCAAAAAATGAAAAGAGGAGGGAAAAAAACATTGTGAAACTGATTTCAGCAGCCCGGCGTCCTCCACCCTGTCAGGAAATGGGTCTTTTTCCCCACTTCCATTCTGTGCTTTTTTCCTCTTCTGTGATTTATTTTTTACACATGGAGGTTTTTATAATAGAATAGGCCATGATTGGCACAGACTCACTCACTCATATCAAAAGCACCTAATAATGGAAATGTTCAGTACTGCTTATTACTGTAAAGGAACATATTAGAGTGAAACAAGTAACTTAAGTGAATGTGTGTGGGAGCTCTCTTTGTGTGTGTGTGTGTACACACATTACTCTCTCTCTCTCTCTCTCTCTCTCTCTCTCTGTGTGTATGTGTGTGTGTGTGTGAGTATAAGAGTGCATGTGTGCATGTGTTTGTGTGTGAATGTGTGTTTTTGTGTGAACATATGTGTGCGTGTGTGTGTATATGTGTGTGTGTATGTGTGTGTGTGTGTGTGTGTGTGTGTGTGTGCATGCGTGTTTGAACGGAATGAATGAGTGAATGAGTGATTTATTGAGTGCATAATGAGATCCACCTTCTCCGTGTTGGCATGTCTTGGCGCTTTGGCGGCTGGAACGCGGTGAGTGACACATAGCAGAGTAATGGAACACTCAACACCTCCACTCCAGGTCAGACCACCGGGGTCAGGGTAAGCTTTATGCATGGGACGCGCAGGGGGGAGAGGGGGCTACCGAGACGAGAAAAAAATATATACAGTATATACGGGAAGGCACGAGGAAGCATGAGGGTGATATAGCTATAAACACAAATTTCCTTTCTCCTCATGCCGACAAACAATCTAACAGAGAGCCTTCTTTGCTCAGGAGTCTTGACCTCCCCCCTCTGATGTGGATGTGGCGTTTCCCTGTAAGTTCGGTGTTCACTCCTTTTCCTTCAGTGCTGTTCTGCAGCCTAGAGCAACTTCTAGAGGAGCTGAGAACTGGCCTACGTCACTAGAACAAGGAAAATTCGGGGTAACTAAAGGGGAGACATTGAGAGCGCGAAGAGCTGGCCAGTCAACCGATCTTGCATTCTTTGAGCGCGGAGTCCACATCAGTCGCAGCTCATACAGTAAAAGTCCAACTGTGCGGGCGACGGTGAGGATTACTCATTTAAAAATGGACTCTGCTAATGTTTGGGGCTCCAGCTCCCCCCGGTCTAAATCAGCTGAATAAGCTTACTCTCGCTCCCGCGGCCGAGCAGCGGTGCACGCTGCGCTGTGCAACCTCACCGGGCCAAAAATAGGAAACTGGAGTCGCCGAGCCTCGAGTATGACTCCATTACACTTCATAACTCTCTCGCTCCTACGGTGACGGCCGGTGTTATTTACCACTCCTGCTCCTCTCTCTGCCTCTCTCTATCAGGCCGTCGACTCGGAGGCGTTAAAAAACGGACACGGACCCCCGTTTCCCTGCATTTCTTTGTGTTTTTCCTCATTTCAACCGGCTTTATTTGGAAACTCCTCATTTCCTCCCCCCCCCGGCCGTGCCGAGACATCCCACAATCCCTTGTGACCCGCTGGCCAGAATCGAGCTGCCAACCCCCCCCCGCCCCACCACCACCACCACCACAGCCAGCAGTGGCTGACTTGGCCATCAGCCGCTAACCTTCAAGTCAGGATGGCTTGTGCTGGTCGAGCTGGGGAGATTCCTCATACTAAACATGCAGTTCAGAGACACACACACGGCGTAAGAGAAAAGAAGAGAGGAAGACATATAGAAAGCAGAAAAATGCTTCTTCAAATGTAAGAAAATTAAAGAGGAGAAGAGACAGATATAAATCGGTAAATTCACACTGATCTGATCATTTCTGTTGGTCCATAGAGAAGCATTAGCTCAGTCTAAGTACTAACGCACACTTATAACAGTTCCAGTCAAAGACAATGTATAGTGCAAATTACACACATCTTTCCACTCAATAAAACTAAATAAAGCATTGGTTCATGTGTGGAAGTATGAAATATTTTTGCCCTAAAGCTTAAGGTTTTTTTTTTTCATTTAAAGAAAGGGCAGTATTGTGGAGTAATGGCCAGGGATTGTGCTGGTGTTGTTGATTTGACCTCAGTACTCAATCTAACCTGCAGGAGCGCCATGTCCTAGTGGATAGATGGGAACCCTAATGTGTAAAATGCAGGATATGCAATCTACCATAGGCAAGGTTGTCTGTTGAGCAAATAAATAAAAAAGACAAATTACTTCACAAAAAGGGTCATATGGCATTTTTCCATTTTAGAGGAACGCTTTTATGTGAGAGCAGCTCCACTCCCCTTCATATTTCACAGACAGTTTGGGGATGGATATGGCGTTTGGTGGCTAGCAAACAGACTAATAGTAGATTATTACCAGATGATGGGGGTCTTTTTTGCTTCATGAAAAAGGCCTTAAAGGTCTTGAAGACAAAAGCAGTGATATTTGCCTTGGTCCATATGCACAACTTGTTTGCTTAATGGACGAGCTCCACAGCCAACGGCTTGTGGGCAAAAACTGTTTTGGGACAAAGCGCCACATTCTACGGAGCAATTATGGAAACAAAGGGGAGATGGATGGAGGGTTTTGTGTTGGTGTAAACAAATGAGGTTTAGGGAGGACTTGTGTGTGTGTGTGTGTGTGTGTGTGTGTAATGTGTGACGTGTATTTTATTTTATTGCATATGTGTGTGATACATTGAGTGAGAGTATGTCTGTGTGTGTGTGTGCGTGTACGAGTTTCTTTGAGATTGTAAAGTTTAGGAGGACTATGACATGAGTGTGTATGCAAAAGCATGTGTGTGTTTATGTGTGTTTGACTTAGAGAGTGAGGTTTTGAGGAAAAGAAGGGGAGGGGGGTCTGTTTCTGTGGGTTTGCTGCCCCAGCCATCCCAGGGGAGGCATTACACAGCTCTGCTTAAGGGACGCTTTAAAAGAACAGCAATGCAGAAAATTGAAAGATTTAGCCCAAGCGCGGCTCGCAAATGAAATGCAGAGGTACCCCTTAGTCACATCAAAGCTCTCCCTCTCAGAAGTCAAAAACAACACAAATGACCCTCCACCCAAACCCCCTCCCTCCCTGTCCACTCATTCTACTCCACCAGGAGAGTGGAGAAGGGGGAACAGATGGAGACAATCTGCTAAGGAGAGTTTTCCTCATGAATGGATCAGACATGAAGGGCCTGTAATGATCCTGGCAAAAAAAGAGCTGGCAACGACAACAGGACCAGGTCTGGGGATGGGAGGATTCATACAGCTTGGAGAGGAGAGGCTGTGAGGTGGGGGGAGGGGAAGGTAGGGTAGGGTAGGCTGTCTTGTGTGGTGATGCAGGGAAGAGATAGAAGCATGAAGAAAAGCCCCAGAGCACCCTGGGTGACAGTGATAGGGGCAGATGACGGCAAACGCCAGCAGCGCTTTGCTGCACAGGTCAGGGGGCAAGTCCGTGTACTCCAGCGCTAACAGACACAGGAGCTGAACTGACAATTATTTTCAATTCAATTTCAATAAAAACAGAAGTTGAAAAGGCAGAACCTCCTCTTGGTCTTTTCCTCCTTTTATATGACTCCAAATCCTTTGCTTTGTTCTAAACACCTCTTTAACCTGGTGTCAGTCAGTACTGATGAGCACTGTTTCCATTGTCAGAAGCTATTCATGCTTGCATTGAGCTGTAACATAAATGTATTTTTCCTTTGCACTAAAGTTAAAAGTCACTACTTGAGCCACACGAAATAAATAAATACACCAAGTCCCTTTCTCACCTGAAGTATATACTGTATGAAAAGTGTTCTGATGCTCTGCCTCACTTTAATAGGCTAAAAAGACAAGAAGGTGTAGTTGTTTGCCAGCATCATAAGGCTGTCAAACTACCCAAATTTATTGAGCAAAAAATATGGTCCATGAGTTCCAGTGTGGGTTGCTAAAAGATTTATGCTATCAAGAGAATGTACAAATAAAGATAAAAGCAGATGAAGATTAGGAGTAACTATTTGGCATGCCGCTGATGGTGTTTTTCTTTCAAATCCCCCTCAGGTCAAACACAACCTGTCGTGTTACTCACATAGACCTCCTTGTGAGTGCAACCAAGAACACAGAACAGTCATAGAGTCAATTAACGTGTATAATAGCTTCTTAAATTATCACTAAACCTGATCAAAGTTAACCCTTATGCACAATAACAGTCAGCCATTTGTCCTCACATTCGAGGTAAAGTAAGAACGAAAGGTCATGTGGGGATTGCCAAAATGGTTGGGGGGAACTGATTAATTGGCCTTTGGATGAGGAGGACTGTTTGGCTTGGCTGTGTTTTTAATATCATCTCTGACTTATGATGGCTTAAAAAGACCCCTCTCCTTTAGCTGATGTATGTTATTACAATAACGATCCACGTCACTACCTTGCCAAGCCCTTAGGTTTAGGCCTGATTCCACCTCATATAGAGGCTAAAATAGCAAAAGCACAATGATAAAAAACACTGTCCATGAAACCATAATTAAAGGCAGATTGTGCTTTTGGGCGATACAAAAAAATGATCAAGTCTGCAAAAAAAAAGTACAATTTTGAACATATTTGCCTTCAGATACACTCCAGATGCTGCTAAGGTCCAAGAAGTTTGTTCTTTTTTCAGTTTGTAAGTTCCTTCATCTGATCCTGTCCACACAACAATGCATGCCGATCAGCGACAAGCTCTATTTTTAACCTCCTGATAGAAATCACATTCCTTACTCTTTAATCAGCCGAGGGTGTGTGGATTTCCTCCTGAGGAATTTGAACAGGAAGGAAGTAGAATCTGTAGTGGGTGATGTCACTGTACTGCTAGAGACCCCCATCCCAGATCACAGATGGGAACCCTGTGTGGTTTCAGGCAGCTGGCATCCCCCCCTTTACTGTAATTAAACCTCTTAAGCCGCCTTTCCCTAAAAAACATACCATTTTGACTTCTACATTTGATTTCTATTTGAATGGGTCTTTCTCTGTTCTATTCTACTAACCTATCTGGGAACCCTGCCAAAGACTCCGCCACTCCTGTCTCTCCAGTGCATCTGTACCTGTGTTGTGTACTTCTCAGACACTCCATCTCTCTCTCTCTGCTCTCAGCTGGCAGGCGGCCATTTCCCATGTGGAAGAAGCGTCTGGACTGCTCAGTGTATGTGAGGGTGCGGAGAGATCGACGGCACCGTGTCACTGTCCTCAGAGAGGGTTACAAGGTAGCATGCCTCGAACAGCAGTCGGGCTGTATTTTTATGGCAGTAGAGAGCGTTTGCTAAAAAGGACAGATTGATGGTTAGATGATGGTTATCTGAGAATGTAATCTCCTTCTTTTTCTTTCTTTCTTTTTTTTCTGTCTTCCTCTCTGTCTGGGTTCATGTGGTGCAGTGGAGATTGGCGTTGCTATGGTTACTACGTGTACAACAACAATTCACCAAGTCAGATAGCCTGACATTTTTTTTTCCTTTTTTTTCTTCCTTTTCCAACAGATTGCCCATCTGTCTTTTTGTAGCAGTTCATTCATATTTGGGTGTTAACTTCAGGCTCTCAATTACTACTATACTATTCCAATCAGAAATTCCAATCTCGCTTTCTCTCTTGCTCTCTCTCTCTCTCTTTCTTTTCCTTTTTCTTTTTCTCTCTTCTTGGGGTCTCAGAATTCTTCTGTTTAAGTCATCGATGTTTTACAGCCAATTCCACATTCACTTTGGTAAAGACTGTGAATTGAAGAATTCAACCAAGTGCCAGAAGGCCCTCAGAAAGCTGTCAGTCACTGCGGTATGCTCTAGATGCTTCTGCCAGAGTCATTTGGATGCAGAGTATGGCACCAAACGGCTGGACACCAGGACGGGGAGCACAGCTTAAATGGCTGATGTATCCATGAGTAGACCACTAAATCATGCACAGGGGGAAAATGCTTTTTGGCTGTTATCATTTCAGATAAACAAAGAAGAGCAAGATATACCAGACAACCATGGGTCTCGGTGAGCAGCTTAAAAAGCAAAAAAAAAAAATTACAGCTGAAAGCAAATGTTCCATGAGTCCTTAAAAACCCCAGTAACACTCACTCACCCGCACTCCCACTTGAGTATAGGGAGCATGGGAGCGCAACAGTGATCCAGACTCTGCCTCCTCTCTGCTGGCATGGGTTGTGTACAGTTCAAGCCCATGGCTTAGCATGAGCTAATTATCTTAGGGTTACAAATAAAATTCACCAGACCATAGTACAAATTATCCTGATTATCTGAATGCTGTCTCCAGGAAGAAAGGTTGGAATCATATGTTATTACTATTTATAACTCATTTATGACACATTTACAGTTTCAAACAAATGATCTTCTTGTAAGCTGTTAATGTCAGTGATTACAGCACAACACAAGGGATCACTACAGGTAAATCAACAAGCAATATCAACCCACTCAGGTCTTGTCTGTATGTGATCAAGAGGTTTTCATGAGTATATTTTTGGGAGTTATTAGCCTTTTGCATT